>NC_084468.1:113005984-113309015 GCF_027409185.1 Cynocephalus volans | reverse complement strand
ATAAAAACTATTCTATTTCTAGGGTTATTTATGTAATAATATGAATATCAAAGCATCTCATCATAAACCATAAAGCCTCATGCAAATATGACATATTATTATTAGAATTAGAAATAGTCTGTACTCAGATTTTTTAGAATTTTTTAATTGCCTTACTGCCCCCTAATATCTAGTTCTTGACTATCTTTGAGATATTTTCAACATCCTTTTCAATTCTTATCATAATCTTATCCTTTCAAGTTCAAATGGATATTAATAATTGTCATTGCTTTTTCTTCTGCTATTCTAGTTCATTGTAACAAAGTTTTTAATACATCCACAATAACTACTTAGGGAACAAATCCTCCTTTGAATGCTCTTATTAAAGACGAGAAAAAGAACCAAATTTTTCCAGCCAACACCATTTTTATTATATTTTAAAAGTCCCATATTCTGTGGAGTTCTGGGTAGGTCAGTCAGGTGGAGGAGGATTACTTAAAAGTAAATTGGTTATCAAAAACAAAATAGGTTACATTTTTTACCTACTTAGAAATGTTTAGATTGAGTCACTTTTTTAACTATCTTTTTAAAAAGGAATGATTATTTTTAAATTAAATAATTCTTGATTATATGATAATTTTTATAAAATTATAAAAATGTGATAAAGCGTTATATTCTAACAAGGTTTCATTGTATATATTTAGGATTTTACATAGGAAAATCTGGCTTTCATAGCATATAATTAGCCTTTCCTGATATGCCTATGTTGGTTGTTTAAACCCCTGGGTTAGAAATGGAAATACATTCCAATATACTAACAAAGCATTTCTGCATGTCTCTGCTATGTCACTAAAATTATGTTACTATGCTCTGACATGTCAAAACTCAAATGTTTACTTTCAAAGTAGAAAATATTTCACAACATTTTGCATTAAGATTATTTTCTTTCTTAAATGGATTATATATTTAATAATGATGAGAAACAGTACAGTATTGTTAGCATATAAGGAAGCAGCACAGTATTATAGATAAGCGTACTAGCTCAGGAGTCAGTCAAACCTGAATTTGAATCCTACCCAGCCCAACCCCTTACACTTATCTGTAAACCCTATATGTTGTTATTATGAGGCTTCATTTATATATAAACAAATATAAGGTGTTGACTCCATGCCTGGCATGTAAAATATTTAGAAAGCAAACAGTGAACACTGGGCTTAGGGAGTAGCCTTTATAAGTGCTAAGAGATTGTTGTATTCAAAGTAAATCATGAAATAATGCATGAGACGTGTATGTGAAGCTTATGTACTTAACGAGTATTTCACTTTTTATCGCACAAAACATTACTACTCTAGAAAGCACTAGATTTTAGGCAAGATTTATATATATGAATGGTATCCCTTCTCTTCGGAGCCAGAAATAATACTGAAGAATATACATGAAATCAATAAAATGTATCTAGTAAAGTATTCCCACTTACCTATCTCTCCTATTAGTCATAATAAAGAATTACGTGGCAGTCATAATAAATGAATATTTCTTCAAATAGAAAAGTATATGCTTATTCCAATGAAAAGTATGTTACACGTATGATGATCTATCCTGGACATGTTTACAGTAGACTCCATATGGGGCATTAGCAGTTTGATCTATGCTATGTTGTACCAATAGCGCACCAAGTTAACTGCTAGATAGTACTTGCATATCTTTGGGGAAGAATTTGTTTGCTCTCCTTAGAAGTAGTTTCATTTTTTAAGTGATTCAGTGGTAGAACCAACTGGGTCTTTTATTAATAATACAAAATAAACCACAGAGCAATACATTAAAAAATCAAATGGCTCATTTGATGAATTTGACTCTCCCTACAATGGTTTCTCTTTATATATCAGGGATTTATGCATTCTGTTATTCATATCAAGAGTGTTTATTAATAGCTTTCCAAAATGAGGCTTTTCAGGTTAGGTCCCAGCATCCTGCTTCTTCATATACCACTGTTGGGCCATATTAAGCATCAAAGCTTTCCCCCTGAAAATATGCCTCTTAAAAAGTACTAGTGTTCATTGTTCTTAAATTAGGTGGTACTCACCAAATCTTGAAAATACTTGGCTGTTTGCATCTTTCCTCTCTACTTCATAACAATTAAGTTCTTACAAATTGGCTGTTTTCTTACTTTCCCTATTTGCTACAGTTAAGAGAATATTAAAGACAAAACCAACTATGAGTGTAGCCACAAAATACTTAGGATACGAGAGTCCTCTCCAGACTAGTTTTGCTGCCTTTGGAAACCTCTGTTTCTTCTGGCAACTAACAATTAAACATAATTACCAGGTGCCTGTGGTTTCTTATGATCTACCCATAAGTAACTACAGCCATAATTTAATGTAACACAAAATAATTAAATAAAATAATTTTCTCATAGGAAGTAATTTTTCATGTTAGAATCAGAAAGCTTAGGATCAGAAGCCTTTTTAAAATTTGAGCTCCTCTATGGTTTTTCTTTTAGTTTGAAGTTTAATTTATAAAATTGTATTAATTTACCTATAATTATTCCATCTTAGTTACTCTTTTATTTTGAAATGTAGGTAACAGAGAATTTTTGGCTTCCAAACAGAAACAATTTTTGTTGATTTATTAATGTGTAACATTTGTAACTGTAAATATCTCTACTAATTTTACTTATGTGACAGATTGTTGATATTATTTTTTAGGTTAAATCAAAAAACCTCTATGAAAAAAAAAATATGACATTTGCCCTGCCAGATATCAAAATATATAAAGTTGTATGATGGTATTGGCACAAGGATAGATAATTTTAACATAATACAGAAAATACAGAAACAGTATAAAATTATGGTCATAATAATGGTGGCATTTCAAATCAGTGGTGCAAAGATAGTGTTAGAAAAATAGAAAATAATTTAGAATATTTCTTATTTCATATATAAAATAAATTCCAGATGGATTAAAGAGCTAAATATAAAAAATAAGGTATTAAAAGAAATAAAATTATTTTTATTCTCTTGGAATGGAGAAGACTTTCTAGTCAAAGCACAAAACCCAAAATCCAAAAAAGGGAAAAGTGATTAATTGATCTAACCATAAAAATTAAAATTCTATATGAAGAAAGATACTAAACAAAGGTAAAGGATAAATGGCATACTGTAAAAGTAAAACAAAGGATTAGTATGCAGAATTCATTGAGTTCCACAAATTAAGAAAAAGTTTAACAACCTAATAAAAGATGAACAAAGTACATAAACTAGCAGCTCATAAACCAAAGCAGAAATGCAGAGCTCCTTTAAATTTATCAAAGCAAGTTCAGACTCACTATTCATTGAAGAGATGCAGATTTAAACAATAATATTACCCAGCCAGCATCTGCAAATTCATGGGGAAATAGTAGTCATTGCCACAGGGTCATAATGAGAATGTAAACTAGCAAATCCTTTTTATAAGGTAATGTAGCAAAATCTAACAAAATATAAACTGTGCAGATCCTTTTGCAGTTCCCGGTACAAGAATCTGCCCTACAGAAATACTTCCATTTATGTAAATGTGCAGTAACATATCTGTCCCTGCAGCTGGTCAGGCTCCTCAGCTCCTCACATCTTTAACCATGGCTCTTAAAGTAGCCTCCTCCACTCTGGTATCTCTGCCATCAGACTTTTCCCCCATTCTGTTCCATCTTTCATACTGCTCTCAGAATTATTTTTCTAAGAAGCAAATACAATCCTGACCCTGCCTACTTAAAGACTTCTGTTTCATCATTGCCTGCAGGTGTTTCACAATCTTTTCTCTGCCTCGTGATCTGCAGATCTGCCTATCTACCTCCATCCTTTCATATTCCTTGTGCTTCAACCGCTCTGAACAACTGCTCCAGTAAACCAAATGTGTTTGGCTAGCCCTTTTACAACTTGTAGTCTGCACTTCATTCATTTGTGTTTATTGAGTAGGCACTGTTCTTGAAGTAATGGGGATATAGCAAAGGCCAAGGTTTCTATTTTTTTGAAGATTAGATTATTGATAGGGAAGTGGAAATTATCAAATAAACAAACATATACATGTTCAAAGTCAGATAATAAGTACGATGCCGAAAATTTAAAACAAGCCAATGTAGCAGTGAACGGGTGGGTACCTGAGAGTGGATAGACAAGGAAGATCCTATGAAGAAATTAATCTTTTTTTAATTTGTTTTTTTTGGGGGGACAGTTGATCGTACATATCTGTAGGGTACAGCATTGACTATCAATACAAGTGTGCAATATGTGATATTCAAATCAGGATGATAAGTATATTTTACCAATTCCTACCTTTCTCCTCTCTCTCTTCCCCCACTCCCAGCAACCTCAGTTCTCTCCTATTCTCTTAAAAAGTTCAACATATTATTGTGATTATTATATCTTTTTCTTTCTTTCTTTTTTATGAGCTCCCACATATAAGTGAGGACAAGCAGTATTTCTCTTTCTCTGCCTGGCTTATTTCACTTAACATAATTTTCTCTACGTTTATCCATGTTTCTGCGAATGGCAGTATTTCATTCTTTTTTATGGCAGAGTAGTATTCCATCGTATAAATATACCACATTTTCCTCATCCAGTCATACGATGATGGGCATTTAGGTTGTTTCCAACTCTTGGCTATTGTAAATAGAGCTGCAGTAAACATGGAGTATAGGTATCCCTTCTATGTGATGATTTCCATTCCTTTGGGTAATACCTACTAGTGGGATTGCTGGGTAATATGGAAGCTCTATCTGTAGTTGTTTGAGGAAACTCCATACTGTTTTCCATAAACACTGCACCATTTTACAGTCCCACCAACAATATGGAAGTGTTCCGCTTTCTCTGCATCCTTACCAACATTTGTTATTCTCTGTCTTCTTGATAATAGCCAGTCTAATTGGAGTGAGATGTTTTCTCAGTATGGTTTTGATTTGCGCTTCCTGCATGACTGATGTGGGGCATTTTTTCATGTCTGTTGGTCATTTGTATATTTTCTTTTGAGAAGTGCCTATTTAGCTCCTTTGCCCATTTTTTAATCAGATTACTTGTTTTCTTTTTTTTACTGTTGTTTTGAGTTTCTTATATATTCTGGATACTAATCCTTTGTCAGATGCATATTTTGAAAATATTTTCTCCCACTCTGTTAGTTGTCTTTTTGCTCTGTTAATTGTTTCTTTTGCTGTGCAGAAGCTTTTTAGTTTGATATAATCCCATTTGTTTATTTTTCCTTTTGTTGCCTGTGCCTTTGGAGTCAGATTCATAAAGTCTATGTCCCATCCTACTTCCTGAAGTTCTTCCCCTATTTTTTTTTTTTTTTAGGAGATTTATAGTTTTGGCTGTATACTTAATTCTTAAACCATTTTCAGTTGATTTGGGGATATGGCAAGAGGTACAGGTCTAGTTTCATTCTTCTACATATGGATGTCCAATTTTACCAGCACTATTTATCAAAGAGGCAGTCTTTTCCCCAGTGTATGCTCTTCATGACCTTGTCAAAGATCATTTGGCTTTATGTATATGGGATGATTTGTGGGTTCCCTATTCTCTTCCTTTGATCCATGTGTCTGTTTCTATGCCAGTACTATGCTGTTTTGGACTCTGTAGCTTTGTAGTATAATTTGAAGTCAAGTAGTTTTATGCCCCTGGCTTTATTTTTTTCTTGCTGAGAATTGCTTTGGCTATTCAGGGTCTTTTGTTATTCCATATAAATGCTAGGATTGTTTTTTTCCATTTCTGTAAAGAATGTCATTGGTATTTTGATGGGGATTGTATTGAATCTGTAGATCACTTTGGGTAGGATAGACATTTTCACAAATTTAATTCTTTCAATCCAAGAGCATGGAGTATCTTTCCATCTTCTTGTGTCCTCATTAATTTCTTTCAGTAGTGATTTGTAGTTCTCATTGTAGAGATCTTTCACATCCTTGGTTATCTTTATTCCAAGGTATTTTATTTTTTTGGTGACAATTGTATATGGGCTAGCTTTCTTGATTTCTTTTTCTGCTAGTTCATTGTTGGAATATAAAAATGTTACTGATTTTTGTGTGCTGATTTTTGTATTCTGCAACTTTGCTAAAATCATTTATCAACTCTAAAAGTTTTTTTGTAGAGACTGTAGGCTTCTCAATAAATAGGATTGTGTCATCTGCAAACAGGGACAATGTGACTTTATCTTTTCCAGTTTGGATGCCCTTTATTTCTTTCTCTTTCCTGATTGCTCTGGCTAGTACAATGTTAAATAGGAGCAGCGATAGTGGGCATCCTTGTCTTGTTCCCATTCTTAAAGGAAAAGCTTTTATCTTTTCCCAGTTGAGGATGAAATTGGCAGTGGATTTATCATATATGGCTTTTATTGTTTTGAAATACTTTCCTTCCATACCTAATTTGCTGAGAGTTTTTATCATGAAAGGATGTTGAACTTTATCAAATGCTTTTTCTGCATCTATTGATCATATGGTTTTTGTCTTTTATTTTGTTGATGTGGTGTATCACACTTATTGACTTGAGTAAGTTGAACCATCCTTACATCTCTGGGACAAATCCTACTTGATCGTGGTGTATAATTTTTTGGATGTATTGCTGTATTCTATTTGCTAATATTTTTTTGAGGATTTTTGCTTCTGCATTCATCAAAGACATTGGCCTGTAGTTTTCTTTTTTTGTTGTTGTATCTTTGGTTTTGGTCTCATGGTGATGTTTGCCTCATAGAATGAGTTTGGGAGGATGGCCTCTATTTCAATTTTTCGGAATTCTTTTTTAAAGGTTTGGTAGAATTCACTAGTAAAGCTATCCGGTCCCTGGTTTTTCTTTGTTGATTACAGCTTCAATCTCTTTGATTGTTATTGATCTGTTCAGGTTTTCTTTGTCTTCTTGGTTCAGTCTTGGCAGTTTGTATGTGTACTGCAATTTGTCCATTTCTTCCAGGTTTTCAAATTTGTTGGTGTATAGTTGTTTATAATGGGCTCTAATGATTCTTTGTTTTTCTGTGTTATCAATTGTAATGTCTCCTTTTTCATTTCTAATTTTTGTTATTTGTGTCTTCTCTCTCCTTTTTTAGTTAGCCTAGCTAATGGTTTGTCTATTTTGTTCGTCCTCTAAAAAAACAGCTTTTTGTTTCATTAATCTTTTGTATTATTTGTATTAGTTTCTATTTCATTTAGTTCTGCTCTGATCTTATTTCCATCTACTAACTTTGGGGTTGGATTGTTCTTATTTTTCTAATTCTTAGAGGTGTAGGGTTAGGTTGTTTATTTGCAATCTTTCTATTCTTCTGATGTGTTTATTGAGATAAACTTCCCTCTTAGTACTGCTTTTGTAGTATCCCACAAGTTTTGGTATGATGCATCATTATCTTCATTAGTTTCAAGAAATTTTTTGATTTCCTGTTTAATTTCTTCTTGGACCCATATGTCATTCAGGACAATGTTGTTTAATTTCCATTTATTTGTATAGTTTCCAGAGTTTTGTTTGTTATTGATTTCTCATTTTAGTGCATTGTGGTCTGAAAAACTACATTAAATAATTTCAATTTTTTTAATTTGTTGAGACTTGATTTGTGACCTAAAGTAGTCTATCCTGGAGAATGTTCCATGTGCTGAGAAGAATGTATATGGTATTTGGGTCTATCTCTTTCTTTAGGTCTAATAGTGTTTGCTTTAAACATCTGGCTGCTCCAATGTTCGGTAAATACATATTTATGATTGTTATGTCTTCTTGCTGGATAGATCCGTTTATCATTATACAGTGGCCTTCTTTGTCTCTTTTTTGGTTCTTGGTTTAAAGTCTATTTTATCCGATATAAGAATAGCTACTCCTGCTCATTTTCAGTTTCTATTTGCATGGTGTATCTTTTTCCATCCTTATGTGTGTCTCTACAGGTGAGATGAGTCTCTTGAAGACAGCATATTGTTCAGTCTATTTAATCCAATCAGTCAGTCTTTTGAGTAGGATATTTAATTCTTTTACATTAAGAGTTATCATTGAAAGGTGTTGATTTACTCCTGGCTTTTTATTGATTTTTGTCTGTATGTTTTAATTATCTTTTGTTCCTTTCTTTCCATTTTATTGTTTGTCTTCTGTGTTTGTTGGTTTCCTGATGTGGTTAGATAAAGTTCCTTTCTCTTTATTGTTTGCATTTTTGTTGTACTGGTGGGTTTTGTTCTTTCTTGTGTATTCATGGTAGTGATGGTTGTTTTTCAGATATCAGCTGCAGTACTCCCTTGAGGATTTCTTGTAAAGCTGGTCGTGTGGTGATAAACTCCCGCAATTTTTGTTTGTCTGGGGCATATACTATTTATCCTGCATTTCTGAAGGATAGCCTTGCTGTGTATAGTATTCCTGGCTGGAAATTTTTGTCATTTAATATTTTGAATATATTATCTCATTCTCTTCTGGCCTTTAGGATTTCTGATAAAAAGTCTGCTGTTAGTCTGATAGGGGCTCCCTTCTAGGTGACTCGACACTTTTCTCTTGTTGCTTTTAAGATTCTCTCTTTGTCTTTGAGCTTTGCCAGTTTGACTATAACATGTCTTGGAAAGGACCTTTTTGGGTTAAATCTGTTTGGGGATCTTTGAACCTCCTGGATCTGAAGGCCTATTATCTCTCACTATACCTGGGAAGTTTTCTGCTACTGTTTCATTGAATATGTTTTCAATGCCTTTTCCTTTTTCCTCTCCTTCTGGAACAGCCATGATTTGGATATTTATGCACTTAAGGTTATCTGCATCTACCATAGATTTTCTTCATTTTTTAAAATTCTTTTTTCTTGTTCACCTGGGTCATTTCGAAAAATCTGTCTTCAAGATCAGAAATTTTCTGTTCTGCTTGTTCTAGCCTGCTGTTTAAGCTTTCTGTTGTGTTTTTTATTTCATTGAATGAGTCCTTCAGCTCTGTAAACTCTGCCACATTCTTTTCCAGGGCATTGATTTATTTGTACATTTCGTCTTTCAGGTCCTGCATACTTCTTCTCATTTTGTTGTGTCATCTGAGTCTTCTTGTATCTTACTGAGTTTCCTTGGGATTGTTGCTCAAAATTCCTTTTCAGTCATTTCAAGGACTTCCTTTTCTATAGGAACTGGTATCTGAGAATTATTATATTCCTTTGGTGGTGTCATATTTTTTTTTCTCCCCGCCCCCATATTTCTACTATCTCTATGTGGTAGAGCAGTTGCTTTTTCTAGTACTCTGGAGTGAGGTTTGAAGAGAGAGAGTTCCTCTTGTAGATGTGTTTTATAATGACAGTTGAATGAGGTGTTTTAGTATTGGTTCCAGGTAGATGCAATAGTGTAGTCTCCATGTAGGTACTTTGGCTGAATTCAGTGTTGGAGGTAGGTGAGAGTCCTCTGGCCTAGTCCCTGGGGCACTTAGTATTGCCTTGCAGAGGTTGGTGACACTATGTTTGTTCATCAGGACATGGGCAAGCTCTCAAATTTTGGAGAGTAGCACCTTGGTGTCTTGTCACTCTTTGGTTATAGTTGGTGTTCCTGGGCAGGCCTGTTGTCACCCTGGCTAGCTCCCCCTGACCCTGCTGCATGCACTGTGGTATACTAGTGCTCCTCAATTTGAATGGGTGACCCTGGATGGGTTTTCTCTTTTTTCTTTAGTCTTTTCCTGGTCTCCATTGGTGACTCTCCTTCTGTCTATGCCAATGAGTTGTCAGCGAGTCACCTATGATGTAGCAGTGGCTGCTAGTGTGGGAATGAGGTGCCCTTGTGGCAGCAGTTGCTTGGTGGCAACTGTCATGGCCCATTCATTCAGCACTGATGTCTGCAGCAGTAGCAGGCAGTGTTGCTGATGGCACAGCTGCCTGTCATGCCAGTGCCCTTGGTGGCAGCAGGTCGGGCTCTTTGAGGGCAAGGCTGCTTACCACAGTCTCACATGGCTGCCTGTCATGCTAGCACTCTCGGCGATGGCTGGGTTGGGCTCTCAGGCAGGGCCCACTTACCAGAGTCCCACGTGTTGGACTGGTGCTCTGGGCAGCAGCTGGGTCGGGCTCTGGAAATGAATCTTAAGTTGAGATATAATGATAAAAAAGATTCTGTCTTTTAAAGATCAGAAGAAAGAACATTCCCAGAAGAGAGAACAGCTAATTCAAAGAACCCAAGGCAGGAACACACTTGGTATGGTTGAAGTAAAAGAAACAATGTGCAAAATGAGGACAATAATGTTAAAGGATGACATCAGATTTAGACAGTGTATTATGTTAAGCAATGCCTGCCACCACACAAGCAAACTGAAATCTTAGGGACTAAACACAGCACAGATTTATTTCTTGCTCATGTTATATTTCTAAGGCAATTTGGCAGGAAGGTTGTGCTGCTAGAGGAGCTGCCATCTTGAATATGTGATTTTCCAAGATTACCGGAACTGGGAAAGAGGGATGGAAAAGGAACATGGACCTGTAACTAACTCAGCTTTCAAATTATATATATCACTTCCTTTTACCTTCATTGGCCAGAACTAGTCACATCGACCCAACATAACTGCGTGTAATCTGGGAAATGTATGGAGCAAATGAAATGTTTGGTGAATACGACTGTCTCTGCTGCAGACAGACAGAGACCTGATCTTGTGTGGTTTTATTTGCCAGGCTAATAATTTTAAGTGTTAAAAAAAAGCTATTGGCCAGTTTTAAAAGGAGGATACACCTGACCTAATTTTTTGTTTTTAAAAAAAAGATCACTCTGGCAACCATGTTGAGAATGGAATTGAGTAAAAAAGCTGGGAAACCACTTAGAAGGCTATTGCAAGAGTCTTGTTAAAGACTAAGAAGAAAAAGAGAGATAGATTTGTTGGAAGATTTTTTTTTTTTCATTTTTAGTTAGAGGTAATAAAAGGTACTGATGGATTGGATGTGAAGTATGAAGGAAAAAATAGGAGTCAAGGATGATTCTTGGGCTAGTTTGCACATGATTTTTCTTTCTATGGATAACCTTTCCCTACTCCCCACCTGGAAAAATGTTTTTCCTTCCAGACCCACTCAAATGTCATTTTTCTGTAAGGCATTCCTCATTCCCCTGACAGATTGAGTTTTTCCTTTTCCCATAGGCATTCCACTCATTCCTCTTTAAAGCACTTACTGAAGTATATAGTATAACTATCATTTATGTCTGTCTCTCCTACAAGATCATGAGTTAACATCTGACCTGGCATATTCACTAAAATTTAAAATGAACTATTTTTAAAAATTGTATTGAATAATTGAACAAATGAATATACAATATGTAATATTTGCTTCTCTTCTCCAAAACAAACTTTAGATAGATAGATAGATAGATAGATAGATAGATAGATAGATAGATAGATAGATAGACAGACAGACAGACAGACAGGCAGACAGACAGACAGGCAGACAGGCAGACAGATAGATAGAGACTTACATAGCATTTGAGCCTAAAGAGTGCTCTTCATTCTCTAAAACGTAATTTCTAGGCTATACATCTGTAATGCTTGGCTGCCATAACTGTTTTTTTAAAGTTTTTTTTTTTCTTTTAATTAACAGGATGAGAGGCAGCTGCAGGTACCAGCAGATTACAAAATGCATGATTACTAGAAGTAACTGAAGCATATTATAGTTTAATTCAACAGAAAAAAAAAAAAAAAACATCTGGCACATGCTATGTTAATTTGTCATAAGAGAATTTCAAAGAAGGCGCTTGCTGCAGCTGGCAGATCCATCATTTTCCTGAAATGAACAGTACACCTTTTGTTTTTAGTTCTCTCATATACTATGAAACAGAACCTTATGTGATTTAATTTTCAGTCATCACTAAAGGATTTCATACACTGAGGGAATTTTCCCTTATGCTATATCAACCATAATCTACATGGCTTATCCTTATCTTAAACTGTACCTCAATAATAACGCAACAATTTGAATAATTATAGTAATTAATTATGCCTAAGGTGTTGGCCCAAATTTAAACTTCTTATCGCATGCATTAAGGAACCATAACTTCTCTCATTTGTTTTATTGAAAGTGTTTATGGTATCTTCAAAGAGATGGACGGATACATTGTAGGGAAAACCTTGTCATTACCTTCATAACCATACCATTTCAGTTAGTGTATGTGCCAGTGATATTCAGAATTGAAGTACATTTAAAGTGGAAATTCCCTCTTTCATTGTGGGTTAGGATATCCATGTCTATGACAGAAAGAAACAGAAAAGGGCTAATTATTATTATTATTTCCATGAACGGTACAGAAATATCATCTACCCAGTTGCTCAAGCAGAATTCTGGGTGTCATTCCTGAACTCCTCCTCACTCCTCCTCACACCCCTAAATCCAGTGCTACTAATTCTACCTCCTAAATATCTCTTGAATATGTTAATTTCTCTCTGATTACTAGATTTCAGGCTATCGACATTCCTCACCTGGATTACTGTTATAATCCCCTAATTTGACTCCAGTCTTACTTCCTTACTATTTTTCCTGCTATAATCAGCAAGATTTTCTGATGTCCAAATCTAATCATGTCACTTCTCTTCTTAAAATACTTCAGCGCCTCCCCAAGTGTATTCAGAATAAATCTCAATTTCCTATCATGACATATAAGGTTATTTGCAATCTATATTTCCTTGCATTTCCAGCTTCTTCCTCACTCACCTGCACCCCTAATTCCTAGTAGCATTCTATATCCCATACATATTGAATTTCTTTCCATTTCCTAAATTTATTATCCTTTCTTATTTCCTGGCCTTCACACATGGATTTGATTGTCTGTAACACTCTTCTTTTCCTTCCCCTCTATTTATCCATCTAACTTCTATTTATCTTTCATATATCAGCTTAAAAGCCTACTTCTTCAGGAGGGAGAGCTCTAATCCTCTAATCCTCCATATGTGTTCTCCTAGCACCGTGAACTTGATATAGCACTTACTGCCTATATTTTAAGCCGAGTAACTTTTCAGTATTTCTAGTAGTTCGTAAGTTTCACTATGGCAGTTACTGGATCTTGTTCCCCTTTTCTCCCCAGCACCTAGCATAGTATATGGCATTAACAGACACTCAATTCAGTATTTATAGAATAAATAAATTTTGTAATTCCTCCAAACTTATTTTAAGATACACACTTAACATTAGATGTTGTAAGTAAATTTTGCCTGTTACAGGTTGAATATCCCTTATCCAAAATGCTTGGGATTAGAAGTGTTTCAAATTTCCGATTTTTTCGGATTTTCAGATATTTGCAGAATACATACCAGTTAACCATCCCAAATCTGAAAATCCAAACTCCAAAATGTTGAAATGAGCATTTCCTTTGAGCTTTATGTTGGAGCTCAAAAAACTTCGGATTTTCAGATTTGAATGTTCAACTTATACTTTGTAACTTTGAGTTCATTCTTCAAATAACTTTTTAAAATAAGCTTCCTATGAATCATCTTTATAAAGAAAAGTTTAGAACACATTGGTTTTCCTAGCAGATGTTTCCTAAATTTATTATACCCCTTGATAGCTACTTTGAAAATATAATCACTGAATTAACTTATTAGTTCTGAAATGAGAGCCAGTAGTTAGCAAAAACTTTGAAAAAGCAAGATATATACGATATTAGAAGTGTTATTATTGAATGAACTAATCAACTGATTTTGTGGAATTAACTAATCTTCCCTAGGCTAAAAATCACCTTATGTTTGTCAGGCACTGTTCTAAGTTTTGTAAATGTAGCTTCCCATTTAGAACTTTCATTCTAATGGAGAGAGGGAAATAATAACAAGGTAAGTAACACATAAACAAAATAATTTTAGATGTTGTAAGTGGTATGAAGAAAATAGATGGGGTGATGTAATAGACAGTAACTAGGATGGGGGTAGGAGCTAGAAGGGCTGGACTGTTTTAGAAAAAAAGTAGTCTGAAAGGTGATTTTTAAACTGAGTCCTAAAAGATGAAAAAGTCAGGAAAATATCCCAGGCATATGGAATAATAGCAAGTACAAAATTCCAGTGTTAAGAAGGAGTAGAGCCATGTAAAATTAAGTATGGTGAGTGAAGAGAATGAATGCTATAAGGTTGAAGAGCTAAGCAGGGATCAGATCGTGAGTAGGCTTTTTTAAGCAAGATATTTTTACTTACTTTAAGTAAAATATTTAAGACTATTTTAAGTTAAAGTCCAACAGTGGGAAGTCATTGAAGGATTTTAAACATTCTCAGATTTTTAAAAGACCACTTTGGCTATGTGTGGAAAATATACTAGAGAGGAGGCAGAAATGGAGTGAGAGACCAGGTATTGGAGTGTTAGACTATTCCAAGCAGTAGATGATAGTGGCTTGGGTTAGGGTGTTGCCAGTGAAGTTGGAGAGAAGTGGGCAGTTTTGAAATATATTAGGGAGTTAGGACAGGACTTATCAATAAATAGAGTATAAGAGATGAGGAAAAGGGAGGAATCAAAGATGACACCTAAGCTTTTTGACAAGCAGCTAGGTAGATGGCAATTGCTGATGCTAGGAAGGAGGAAACATGGGAAGGAATAGATAGATAAGTAGTTTCCATTTTGGACAAATTATATTTGAGATACTTTTTAGTGTTCCTAGTAGATATGTCATTGAATATAAAAGTGAAGAACCCAAAGAGAGATCAGGCTAAAGATATGAATTTTGTAAAGTTGTATTTACAGTCGTGGACTAGATGAGGTCACTTAGGGCAGAGTGCAGATAGCAAAAGAAAGAACCTGGGACGATGACCTAAAGCTCTCTACTATATCTAAAGCTGACCTGACTGCTTTAACAAAACTGTGGTATTTTTAAATAACTAAGTGAGAAAAGATTTAAAACCTTGGGATGAATTTCTTTTTTTAGTGGTCAGGTCTTTTGAAACCATATGAAAAGGTGAGATTACAGTCTTTGTAGTTACTAACCATTTTGTCATGTACTAGGATTAAATATTTATTTTTTTGTTCAGAAAATCTACATTTTGCCATTTAGATCTCAATATTATAGGATGTTACAGATATACCTTACTAACTTAAGATGAGAAGCAATATGGTTTAATTGAGAGAATATTTTGATTTAAAGACTGGGTATGAACCCCATTTTTTCATTCAGTCACTGTGCGACCTTTGGAACATTAAATAACTGCTCTGGGTCTTAGGTCGTTTACTTATGAGATAAGAATAACTACTTTTCAGCCTTGAAGTAAAGATAAGGTACAGTAGAAACTCTTGTGACTCAACATTCACTTAATCATCTAGTAACATTAACCAGTGAACTAAATTCCTTTGCAAAGCGTACTGACTAATGTCCAAGGCATTCTACATGCCTCTACCTAATGGACGATACACTAGTGTCATTGTCTCTCATTTGCTTAACAAGTGTCAGTATTTGTTCCCAAGCCAGGTTTTGCCAATTGTACTTGTTTTAGAATTATGTAATTCAATTAAACATTAAATAAACCAGTGATATATGAGTTCAAAAAGAGAAAGTTATTATTTCCTTTAAAACCAAGTTGAATACTTTGGAGGATCTGCTATTGAATTAGGTATGGGCAAGCCAACTGTAAAAAAATGGAAGGAATACTATAAAAATTTAGAATAATTTTGCACTTGGATTGTTTGCCAAGTGCCTTTTAAATTCTTGTTACCACAATAATGAAACCAAAAGTGGAAATAATTGTAGAAGATACATTATGGATGTGATTTGTTTAAGAAAGACGTTGAACATTGAAATGCTCCAGCCAGTGTACCCATACTTTAAAAAAATAAAAAAATAAAACCCTACAAAAATTGTGTATATTCCAGGCGAAAAGCCCAGACAAAATTATGCTTCCTTAGGCCTCAGACTTTTTAAAAATCTGTTGTAATCTATGGACCCTCTTCCCAGAAAAGGTAAACAAAACACAAGATATTGCATATCATTTCAGGGTGTTTGCGAACATACCTGAAGCCTATCTTTGGACCACACATTAGCAACCCTTGCCTTAGGTTCTCACCCTTCCTCCACTGCTGCCTTGGACTACAGAACTGCCAATTTTAAGCCTGAGAAAGAAAAGAAAGTTAACTGCAAACAGTCAGGACAGAGGAGATACTTTCTATAGTTCACTGAATAATCCTGATAACCCACCAATGGTCTGATTTAATGACTTATCGATGTTCATTATGGTATTTTGTTTACTAAAGCATTTAATGTTTTCATAATAAATACAACGTAAATTGCTTTGCTTGTGAAATACTTAGTGAAATTTTACTCATATAGAAATTATATTTTGCAACTATATTTCTAAACTGGATTTTATAGATATCACTAGGATTTTCTATCACATAAACATGAATTATATAAGTGAACTAAAAATGTTTGAGACACTGATGAGCTAATCAATTCCCAGTGATACTATAAGGGAATAATTTTGCACTTGGATTTTCTCACTTTTCTATACATACTTTAAAATGAGTGGAAGATAATTTTGCCTTAAACCTTATAACATATTATATAATATGTCCAAAATTATAGAGAAATTGGGTGCAGTTTCACTTAAATTCTTTATTTAATGTAAAATACTCTTTAAGTACCATGCTGTAATGTCATACAGAAACTAGAAATGTTATCTATCTCCATGCCTTCTGGCAGACTACACTTAAATCATCCCTGATAGGTAAGAATGTTTCTGTTTTTAAAGATTTCCAGAGGAGAGATTCTATAGCTTTACTTGGCAAGTGCTGCAACTGTAATACCACGGTGAAGCTTCCTGGAAAGGCTTATTTAATGTTTATCCTAAATCATTCATGATACAGGGAGCTCTCAGTTATGTTCTCTAATGAAGGAAAAATTTCTCATAGACAGTACAGAGTTGGATCATCCTTCTGGGTCTTGTCTTTATCCCTGGAATGAAATGTTCTGACAGAGAAATAAGGAGTTGCAAAGTACTCACAGGCAGGCTCTAGGAAAGTCTCAGGAGATAGAGTTGGTGAAATCACTTTCTCTTCACCTTTTAATACTTTCTGAAGTTTCATTCACCAAACAACCGTAAGATTGAAGGAAATGATTAAATGAAAAGCAACCTTTTCTTAGTCACTACAAATCTTTGTAGAAAGAAGTAGAATATAAGTAAATCTAAATACATAAAAAAAACTTTATCTGTATTTTTTGTAGATTCCTCAGTAAATGTTTGTTGAGCAAATAAATAAAATTTTCTAACTGCTAGGTTTTCTATAGAAATTTAGCCATAAATCAGCAAATATTTATTGAATCCCTATAAGCAAGGCACTATAGTAGAAACTACAATCCCCCTTTTAAAAGTTTCTATTCTGTTTGTCTGTATGTATATGTATGTGTACATGTATGTATGTATATACACATATATAAATGCTAATTAGCATTATAATACAGGATCGATACATGTAATATATGAAATAAGTATCATAAAGGTTTCATGCGTGAAGAGAACTGTCTGGATTAAAATGCACTGGAAGGAGACATGGAAAGGAGTGTGGCAAGGGTAGAGTCTTAAAGAATGGGTAGGATTTAATAGGAACTCTAAAAAGGAGGATAAAGAAAATGACATAAACAAGTATACATGTAGCTTGTTTTTCAGAGACAGTAAGACTCCAACTGACGTAGAAGGCTCCTGTTGAAGATAAGTTACACAAAATTTTGGAGGATTTTGAATTCCATTCTCAGGAATTTGGACATTTTGTCCTATAGCAGATAGCCACGGAAGACTATTGCTCAAGGAGCAAATTACTGAAGTGGTGTTTTAGAAAGAGCAATATGCTATTGATATGTGGGTTAGAGAGAGAAAATCACTATATTAGTTGAGTACTTCTTTTTTTTTTTTTTTTTTTTTTTTTTTTGTCGTTTTTTCGTGACCGGCACTCAGCCAGTGAGTGCACCAGTCATTCTTATATAGGATCCGAACCTGCGGCAGGAGCGTTGCCGCGCTCCCAGCGCAGCACTCTACCAAGTGCGCCACGGGCTTGGCCCTGAGTACTTCTATATGTACCGTGCTGAGTACCTTAAATATATTTTTTCACTTGATATTGGGAGGCCCAAGCAGTTAGTTACTGCAATAAATCCAAGAATTAAATTCTAAGAACTTGAGTTGTGATGGTAACACTGACTAGGAATGAAGAAAAAATGCAAGTGACATTTCAAAGGAAGAATCCTTTCAGGAGCAAGCAAAATGTTATATTTAAGACAAAGGGACAAATAGGAGTTAACTTTAAGATTTTTAACCTACTTTCCTCTTCTCTGGCTGCCTCCAGGGTCATTTTTATTACCATTGCTAACTTTTTTTTTCTTTCTTTGAGCTGAGGAGCTACAATGTAATTAGATCACAGGCTATGTGTTGAAGCTAGACAAGCTGCTTCTGCGGAAGGGGGCGTGAAGCGTGAGGAGTCAGATACTGCCCGTGGGCCGGCCGTCCCGGGCTTCTGCTCCAACAGCCATCTCCTTTTCCTCTACCCCGTGATCCTTCATTGCCGAGCTCAGTTTCCTTAGAATTGTTCCATAGAGCCGCCGCCCGTCAGACTCCTCCCACGGCTGCTCGCGGCGCGGGGCCTCGCAGACCATGATCGACGAGCACCCTGCAGCCGGAGCCAGCGCGGCCGCAGCGTCCAGAGCCCGTGGGGGCTGCGGACCGGCTCGTGGTACAGGATATAATCAAGATAGCATACAAGTCGGTTCTTCAAGATGGCTGTGGCTGCGGCGGCTGGCGCGGAGTAGCTGAGGTGGAAAAGGTGGCCACTGGGCCTCAGGCAGCCGGGAAACTTGTGGACCTTCCTCTCGCCGTCTCTTAAGGGAGGACTGCTGCTGCTGGCCGGTCGGGGGCTGACCGCCACTTTGCCCTTGGCAGGAGAGGCTGCCTCATTTACAGGCAACAGCTTTGAAGTATGGAGCAGGAAAAGAACTGTTTCTTAGCTGCAAAAACGAGTCTCTAAACAAGGAACACGGCGCCAGGGCTGCTGTGGATGCAGCCAGGATCCCGGAGGCCGGGGCCGCACTGAAGGCGGCCAGCTGCCCTATTCAGGATTCGAGGTTTCAGGCCGGCATAAAAGAAGATTCCTGGGAGCGCCAGAGCCGTGCCGCGGGACCAATTGAGCAGCCCAAGGGGGCGTCAGCCGAGAACAGGACTGCGACAAAGAAGAGGCATAGAGGGAGCAGCCTGACCAGGCACAGCCCTGTGAGTGACCCCCGACCCGGCCCTGCTGGGGGGGGCAGACCCCCCCCCCCCCCCCCCCCCGCTTCCGCCTGCGTCACCGGGCCACTCACCGCCCCCGGGGCTGCCTCCATTTTCTCAGGTGGTGGCAGCTCCGGCCCAGCTCAGCCAAGCCTGTCCTCCTCACCAGGCTCGGCTCCTCACTGAGCCTTCCCACTTGCTTGCCCCGGCGCAGGGCTTCCCGGGGCCTGCGGGCTGGCCTCCCCTCCCACTCCCTCCGTGGTTCTCTGGCGGGGCTGGTGGTGTGGGGTGTCCCCATCCAGCGTCGAGAGGGCAAGGAAGTACGGGCTGGGCCGACTGTCACTCCACCGCACCCTGGGCTCCGGCCCCCATTAAACTTCCTGTTACTGGGAGGCAGATACCATCTCTGCAGCCACCAGTTCGGAAAACCGCCTAACCAATTTCTGCTTAGGAATAGTGTGGTTGGAGAGTTCCCAAGTCCGCTTGAACCTGCAGGAGAGCTGACTGCGGGCGGGCACCGTACTCAGTCCACGCCGGGGGGATACAAAGGTGAACCGTGTGCTGTGGGCTCCTCCCCCGAGGAGCTCACGCTCTGGTGTGGGAGATAAGACAAGTACACAAAGAACCGCTATACCAGGAGGAAGGTGATAAGTCCCGAGAAAGATCTACACAGTGCTACAAAGGCACCCAGAGCGACCGGTCGTCTGTGCCTAGCAGAACCCTGGTAGACTTCCTGGGCGAGGCGGTGCCGAGCAGGGTCTTGAAGGCCCAGCTGATAGACAAGGGTTGCAAAAGACACGTCCCAGCCGAGCCCAGTGCGCCCAGAGCGGGGAGACGTACGGCTAGGGAGGCAGAGACTTGACAGAAACCACACACCCTGTGGGGCCGGCCCTGCACGATACAACAGCCCGGGCCAGAGCCCACGGAACAGGGAGAAGTCCTGCACGGGAAGTGAAAGCTCAGCAGAGACCACACACCCTGCGGTACCACCCCGTGATCCAGCAGCCTAGCAGAATCCAAGCTGACCAGAGAGGTGGCTCCCTGGAGAGGCCCGAGGCCCAAGACCGGAGGCAACCATGCACACAAGGCACTAGAGGCCAACTGAGCAGTCACAGAGGTAGCCATACCAAATTGGCAACCACAGCAACATCTTAGTTAGTCAATAGTCTCAAACCGGTGGACTGTGAAACCCCCTGCCACAATAAATAAACATCAAAAAAAAGATACCAGAAATATAAAAAATCAAGAAAGTACACCACCAAAGGTTAATAAATCTCAAACTCTAGATACTATAGAACAAGAAGCCCTTGAAATAACTGATAAGGAATTTCGAGTGATAATTCTAAGGAAACTGAATGAGATACAAGAAAACTCAGCTAGACATCATAATGAAATGAGGAAAAGTATACAGGAACTGAAAGAGGAAATGTACAAGGAAATCAATGTCCTGAAAAGAAATGTAGCAGAACTTGCTGAACTGAAGAAGATTTTCAGCGAAATAAAAAACACAACGGAGAGTTTAACCAGCAGGCTTGTCGAAGTTGAAGAGAGAACATCTGAGGTTGAAGATGGGCTGTTTGAAATAACACAAGCAGACAAAAAGAAAGAAAAAAGAATCAAAGACATTGAAGAAAATCTGAGAGAGATATCAGAAAACCTTAAGCGCTCAAATATCCGAGTCATGGGTATTCCAGAAGGGGAGGAAAACGGAGATAGCATTGAAAACATATTCAACAAAATAGTGGCAGAAAACTTCCCAGGTATAGGAAATATCACAGATCTTCAGATCCAGGAAGCTCAACGATCTCCAAATGTATTCAACCCAAAAAGGCCTTCTCCAAGACATGTCATAGTCAAATTGGCAAAACTCAGAGACAAAGAGAGAATCTTAAAAGCTGCAAGAGAGAAGCGTCAAATCACCTATAAGGGAGCCCCAATCAGGCTAACATCAGACTTTTCATCACAAACCCTAAAAGCCAGAAAGGAATGGGATGATATATTCAAAATACTAAAAGACAAAGATTGCCAGCCAAGAATACTCTACGCTGCAAGGCTATCCTTCCGAAATGAGGGGCAAATAGTATATTTCTCAGACAAACAAAACCTGCAGGAGTTCACTACCACAAGACCACCCGTACAAGAAATCCTCAAGGGAGTACTGGGTTTGGTTCCTGAAAAATAACTACCACTGCCATAAAAACCCAAGAAAAATCAAAACCCACTAGTATAATAAAAATGGCATTCATGAAGAGAAAACAAGCAAACAAAAACGCTATCTACAACCTAAGGAACCAACAAACACAGAAACCAAACAGTAAATCAGAAAGCAAGGAACAAAAGACACCTAAGACAACCAAACAACCAATAAAATGCTAGGAATAAATCAACACCTTTCAATAACAACTCTTAATGTAAAAGGCTTAAATTCCCCAATCAAAAGACACAGGCTGGATGACTGGATCAAAAAGGAGGACCCAACTATATGCTGCCTACAAGAGACCCACCTCACCCATAAAGATTCACGTAAACTAAGAGTGAAAGGATGGAAAAAGATTTACCATGCAAACAGAAAAGAAAAATGAGCTGGAGTAGCTATTCTTATATCTGACAAAATAGACTTTAAACTAAAAACCATAAAAAGAGACAATGAAGGACACTACTTAATGATAAAAGGACTGATGCATCAAGAAGACATAACAATCATAAATATGTACGCACCCAATGTTGGAGCAGCCAGATTTATAAAACAAACTCTATTAGACCTAAAGAAGGAAATAGACACTAATACCATAATAGCAGGGGACCTGAACACCCCACTGTCAATATTAGACAGATCATCTAGGCAAAGAATCAGCAGAGAAACACAAGATCTAAACAATACTCTAGACCAATTGGAATTGGCAGATATCTACAGAACATTCCATCCAACAACCTCAGAATATTCATTCTTCTCATCAGCACATGGATCATTCTCCAGGATAGATCACATATTAGGTCACAAATCAAGTCTCAATAAATTCAAAAAAATTGGAATTATCCCATGTATTTTCTCAGACCACAATGGATTAAAACTAGAAATTAATAACAAACGAAATTCTGGAAACTATACAAACACATGGAAATTAAACAGCATTCTACTTAATGACATATGGGTCCAAGAAGAAATCAAGCAGGAGATCAAAAAATTTATTGAAACTAATGAAAATAATGATACATCATACCAAAATCTGTGGGATACTGCAAAAGCAGTATTAAGGGGGAAATTTATTGCATTAATTGCTCACCTCAGAAGAATGGAAAGATGGCAAGTGAACAACCTAACACATCACTTTAAAGAACTAGAAAAACAAGAACAATCCAAACCTAAAGTTAGCAGAAGGAAAGAAATCATTAAGATCAGAGCAGAACTGAATGAAATTGAAACCCAAAAAACAATACAAAAGATCAATGAATCAAAAAGTTGGTTTTTTGAAAAGATAAATAAAATTGACAAACCATTAGCATGGCTAACAAAAAAAAGAAGAGAGAAGACTCAAATAACAAAAATTAGAAATAAAAAAGGCGATATTACAACTGATTCATCTGAAATACAAGGAATCATTCGAGACTACTATAAACAACTATACGCCAACAAATTTGAAAATCTGGAGGAAAAGGAAAAGTTTCTGGACACACACAAGCTCCTAAAACGGAACCATGAAAACGTAGAAAATTTGAACAGACCAATAACAATAAAGGAGATTGAAGCTGTTATCAGAAGGCTCCCAACAAAGAAAAGCCCAGGACCAGATGGATTCACAGCAGAATTTTACCAAACATTCAAAGAGGAATTGACACCGATTCTTTACAAACTATTCCAAAAGCTTGAAACAGACACAAATCTCCCAAACTCATTCTATGAAGCAAACATCATCCTGATACCAAAACCAGGTAAAGATATAACCCAAAAAGAAAACTATGGGCTGATATCCTTGATGAATATAGATGCAAAAATCCTCTCTAAAATACTAGCAAACAGAATACAGCAACACATACGTAAAATTATTCACCACGATCAAGTGGGATTCATCCCAGGGATGCAAGGTTGGTTCAACATACGCAAATCAATAAATGTGATACACCATATTAATAAACTCAAACACAAGGACCATATGATCATATCTATAGATGCTGAAAAAGCATTTGATAAAGTTCAGCACTCATTCATGACAAAGACCCTCTATAAGCTAGGTATAGAAGGAAAGTATCTCAACATAATTAAAGCCATATATAACAAACCCACTGCTAATATCATCCTGAATGGGGAAAAGCTGAACACTTTTCTTTTAAGAACAGGAACTAGACAAGGATGCCCACTCTCACCACTCCTATTCAACATAGTGTTGGAAGTACTAGCCAGAGCAATCATAGAAGAGAAGGAAATAAAGGGCATCCAGATTGGAAAAGATGAAGTCAAACTGTCCCTGTTTGCAGATGACATGATCCTATATATCGAACAGCCTAAAACCTCTACAAAAAAACTCTTGGAATTGATAAATGATTTCAGCACAGTTTCAGGATACAAAATCAACACACAAAAATCAGTAGCATTTCTTTTCTCCAATAGTGAACATGCAGAACGAGAAATGAAGAAAGCCTGCCCATTTACAATAGCCACCAAAAAAATAAAATACTTAGGAACTGAGTTAACCAAGGAGGTGAAAAATCTCTATAATGAGAACTACAAACCACTGCTGAGAGAAATTAGAGAGGATACAAGAAGATGGAAAGATATTCCATGCTCTTGGATTGGAAGAATCAACATAGTGAAAATGTCCATACTACCCAAAGTGATATACAAATTCAATGCAATCCCCATCAAAATTCCAAAGACATTTTTCTCAGAAATGGAAAGAACTATCCAGACATTTATATGGAATAATAAAAGACCACGCGTAGCCAAAGCAATGCTGAGCAAAAAAAATAAAGCTGGAGGCATAACACTACCAGACTTTAAGCTATACTACAAAGCTATAATAACCAAAACAGTATGGTACTGGCATAAAAACAGACACACTGACCAATGGAATAGAATAGAGAATCCAGAAATCAACCCACACACTTACTGCCATCTGATCTTTGACAAAGGCACCAAGCCTATTCACTGGGGAAGGGACTGCCTCTTCAGCAAATGGTGCTGGGATAACTGGATATCCATATGCAGGAGAATGAATCTAGACCCATACCTCTCACCATATACCAACATCAACTCAAAATGGATTAAGGACTTAAATATACACCCTGAAACAATAAAACTTCTTAAAGAAAACATAGGAGAAACACTTCAGTAAATAGGACTGGACACAGACTTCATGAATATGACCCCAAAAGCACCGGCAACCAAAGGAAAAATAAACAAATGGGATTATATCAAACTAAAAAGCTTCTGCACAGCAAAAGCAACAATTAACAGAGTTAAAAGACAACCAACAGAGTGGGAGAAAATATTTGCAAAATATACATCTGACAAAGGATTAATATCCAGAATATATAAGGAACTCAAACAACTTTACAAGAAAAAAACAAGCAACCCAATTAAAAAATGGGCCAAAGAGTTAAGTAGGCATTTCTCTAAGGAAGATATACAAATGGCCAACGGACATATGAAAAAATGCTCAACATCACTCAGCATCCAGGAAATGCAAATCAAAACCACACTGAGATACCATCTAACCCAGTTAGGATGGCTAAAATCCAAAAGACTCTGAACGATAAATGCTGGCGAGGTTGCGGAGAAAAAGGAACTCTCATACATTGTTGGTGGGACTGCAAAATGGTGCAGCCTCTATGGAAAATGGTATGGAGCTTCCTCAAACAATTGCAGATAGATCTACCATATGACCCAGCTATCCCACTGCTGGGAATATACTCAGAGGAATGGAAATCATCAAGTCGAAGGTATACCTGTTCCCCAATGTTCATCGCAGCACTCTTTACAATAGCCAAGAGTTGGAACCAGCCCAAATGTCCATCATCAGATGAGTGGATACGGAAAATGTAGTACATCTACACAATGGAATACTACTCAGCTATAAAAACGAATGAAATACTGCCATTTGCAACAACATGGATGGACCTTTAGAGAATTATATTAAGTGAAACAAGTCAGGCACAGAAAGAGAAATACCACATGTTCTCACTTATTGGTGCGAGCTAAAAATTAATATATAATTCTCACACACACACACACACACACACACACACACACACACACACACACACACACACACAAACGGAGGGAGGGGAACAAGATATAACAACCACAATTACTTGAAGTTGATACGACAGGCAAACAGAGGGGACATTGGTGGGGGGGAGGGAGGAGGGGGGGAGGTTTTGGTGATGGGCATCAATAATCAGCCACAATGTATATCGACAAAATAAAATTAAATAAATAAATAAATAAATAAAATGAAGCTAGGAAAAAAAAGATTTTTAACCTAGACAACTAAGGCCGAGATATCAGTATAAAAATTAAGCAGCAGGATGAGAAGTAGGTTTTCAAGACAATGCAAAAAGTTTGATATTAGGCATGTTAGGTTTGAATATAAGATGAGTTTTAAGGAAGAAGTGAGAAGTAAAGGTTTAGTTTATTAGGTTGGAAACCTATTATTAAGTTTCCAAGTATGTAAGTACTTATATTTCTAGAATGCGTAATACACACACTCATTCACATACTATTTCATTTATTCATTTAACAAACCTTTAGCAATTGCTTGCCCTGTTGCAGTACAGAGCAGTACAGAAGTTTTTGAATCCTGACTCTACTACTGACAAGCTAGGCAAGTTACTTAACTTTATTTTTAAATAACTCTGTTTTTTTAATTTTCTCATAGGTAAAATTGGAGATCTCATAGGATTGTCATGAAAACTAAGTTAATTTATGAGATCACCTAGAACAGTGCCTGGCACATAGTAAGCACTATGAAAGTGTTTTCTGTTATTATCACCATCATCATCACCTTCACAATTATTTGCCAGGCTCTGTTGAGTACTAGATTTGAAGGATACAAAGATGAATAACAAAGTTGCTTACTATCCAGTGAGGGTAACAGAGCTTGATATACAGAGAAATAAGTATCTACACAGATAAAAAGTAACTTAAAGTATATTTTCATTTAATGATTTGTATCTTTGTGATTTTAAATTTTGTGGAAAATTATTACTGTCCATCATTCAGATCATTGTCTGGGTTAAGTAAGTAGATAGTTTAGGCATCAAATTATGCAGTAGGTGTATGTCCAAAAAGATTTTGTATAAACCAGATGTGGACTAACTATAAATGTGATCGTTGTTTCATCTTAACTATACTCACGGGTTATTTTACATCAGTACTAAAGTACATAATTACATTTGTAATTACATTTGGCCTGGAAGACTGGCCACGTTATTATTTTGTTTTTCTTTGTTTTGTTTTTCCTTATGTTGGGGGGCAGTAATTTTAAGCTGCACAAGATACTTTAAAGTAAGCACAATAATTTATTCTACATTATCATTACCACCAAAATAAAACTAAGATAAAACATTCTGGTTTGTCGTAGAATTAATGAAAGATATTTAAACTCCTCATAGTCAGTGAAACTGTATTGATGCAGCCACTGAGTTAGAATAATCAGTCTCCCTCATAGTCTATAAGTGCTAGGATGGCAGCAACTATGTTTACCACCACTACCTTGTGCCCTGCCCATAATGAGGTTTCAATAAATATTTGCATAACTCAGTAGTGGACAACATTACTTTTTGTTCTGTCCTGTATTACAAATTGCTTGCTAATTTTAACAACTGTTCACTCAGATATAGGACACTTGAGGGACTTACCAAGTTTTGAAGCTGTTTGCATGGCTCATTTGAAAAAAATCAAAGCTGAGGTTATTTTGGAAGTGTTAATTGTTGGTTGATTTAAGAAGCACAAGTAAGGTCAAAGAATAAAAGCCAATACTGAATTAACTATTTTAATACTCAGAAATTGATTTGATCTTTTTTCTGATTAATTTATTTTTAAGACTACTACATGGTATCTGCTCTTAACCTGGGACTCTTGGAACGATCTTTGGCCAAAAGCAATATAATGCTTAAATGTTGAACAACAACAAAAAAAAAGATGACAGTTCTGTGCATAAGATAATTTCAGCTAATGAATCATAAAGGATATAAATGAACAAAATATAGTACATACACAACCAAAACGTAAAAACCCATCCTGAATATACTGCACTGAAATGATGTTGGAGTTATTGTTACCTTAAATTGTGAACAATTGAGCTTCCCTAAGAAGCACTGTGTACAAATATAAATCCTAAAAATGCATACTATAGCGATGAAGCACACAGTAGCTTATGAGATTTTGTACTAAGAAATACTGTACCTGTTTGATATGAGTATACTTTCATACTAATGCCTAATATAATATATATAATATATACTTTCATATTAATGCCTAACAGTATCTCACGATAATAATATTGAAGACATGTTTGCACTTTTAAAATATGTGTTTTTATTTTGCTTTTTTATTGTGGTAATATATATATATAACAAAATTTACCGTTTTAATTGTGATAAATTGTGATTTTTTAAATTGTGATAAAATACACATAACATAAAATTTACCATCCTAACTGTTTTCAAGTGTACAGCTCAGTAGTGTTAAGTATATGCACATATATTATACACACATAAGTATATACACATACATAGTTGTGCAGCTGACCTCCAGAATATATGTGCATTTGATAAAGAAATGAATGAGCTCTGAGAGATGATGTATTAATAAGTGACTTTACTTTGCACCTAAAGGTGATATTTTTGTTCAAAACATGAACATTTACCTTACTAATAAAGAACTCTATCTTATTTTAGATTTTGAGCAATTATATTCATGGCTTTGGGTTTTGGGGGTTTTTCTTGTTTTTTGTTTTTATGCTTTCTCCTAATAGGAGTGAGCTGAGTCGACAGAAACTTCATACCCAAGAGCTGCTTTCTCAGCTGGAAATGGCAAATGAAAAGATAGTTGAGGTAAGATAATGACTCCCCAGGGAAGCACTTTCTGCTGCAGCTTGATACACGTTATAGAATTTTACCTGAGCCAAATCCAAATTAATTCTCTACTTGGAAATAACCACACAGAAATCATCCATAACCCTAAAAGTTTACACATAATATAATGTGAATAAAAGCTTTGAAAGTCAGTGGATCCATCACATGTAAATGATGAAAGGTAAAGTTCTTTCAGTTTCACCAGTATGACTTATGCAGTGTTTCAGAGAATGGGTTAAAATCCTCTTTATTCCTCTGTATCTCTAAGATTTATTTTAACCCATTCTTATTTTGTTTTAATCCATCACAAGACACATACAAAATACTTTTCCTACTAGAATATATTAAAATATATTTAGCTTGATGTCTTACACTAAATATACTAAAAGTTCATCATTTTTTTTTCCTTTGAGGCTTTAAAAAAGTAAATAATTTCTGGATTATAATTGGGGCTTTCTAGAACTCTAGGTCTTCATTTGATGTTTTAACTCTGAATATGTTTGTTAGAATTTCATCAATAGGGTAATACGATTTACTCTCTCTTTATAGTCTACCATAGGAGCCATAATGCAATCATTACTCTTAAGTATCATGACCCTATAAATTGATATAAGCCATTTAGGAAATAATTAAGGACTAGCCATTAAAATACTCTTTAATGTAGCTTCCACTTCCAGAAATCTGTTCTAAGGAAGTAATTTAAAATATAAAAAAATGTAAAGAAAAATATTCAACACAGTAATGTTAATAATATTAGAAAGTCAAAAGCAACTAAAATGATGAGTTGAAAAGGAATGGTTGCATATATTATGATTTACCCAGTATGAACTGTTCCTTAACCATTATGGTAGCAGTATAGAAAAATGTGCATTATATGTAGTCTGATTATAAATATGAAAATGATTATTATAGATGGTGGAATTCCCTTCCCCACCCCCGACAAGTTTTCTCTAATGTAGGATATGCCTCTTAAAATTTAGGACTACATATTAAAACATCTTGATATATTGGAACAGCCAATATAGTTCTATTCATAAAATTTAATTTTGCTTTTGAGCATAAAAAATATAATGAGCTCATTTTCACAAGATATTGTTATTTTGGGCCGGCCCTGTGGCTCACTCGGGAGAGTGTGGCGCTGAGGCGGCGGGTTCGGATCCTATATAGGGATGGCCGGTGTGCTCACTGGCTGAGCGTGGTGTGAGCGACACCAAGCCAAGGGTTGCGATCCCCTTACTGGTCAAAAAGAAAAAAGAAAAAGAAAAGCAAGATATTGTTATTTCAATATTTTATATTATTAGGCATGACATTTGCTCTTACTACTTGTTTGTTGGGATGAGGGAACTATCTAGTTCTTCATAGAAAATGTTTTTCTAGCTACTCTTGATTTGGCTTGTATTATTCTCCCAATTCAGAAAAGTGCCAGAAAAACTATATAACAATTCCAGTTGTACAAAAATATTTTTTTCAGATGCACTATAACCAGGCTAATAAGTATGGAGAGAGCTAATGCATTTTTTAATTGACAGATTATTTGAATTCATCTGCATGACAGTATGTTGTGACAGCTTTGTATTCATGATGCCTGTATGAGATAGTTCCTGCCATAATAAAGTATTGCAAACCAGGTGGCTTGAACAACAAAACATTATTGTCTCACAGTTTTGGAGGCTAGAAATCTGAAATTGAGGTGTCCGCAGTGTTGGTCCCTTCCAAGGGCTGTGAGGGAGAAGCTGTTCCAGGCTTCTCTCCTAGCTCTGGTAGCCTCAAGCATTCCTTGGCTTATAGATGGTGTTCTCTCTGTTTATTCATATTGTCTTCCCTTTATATACATATCTATCTCTGTGCCCAATTTTCCCCTTTTTATAAAGACACTAATATGGATTATGGCCCACCCTAATGACTTCATCTTAACTTGATCATCTGCAAAGACTCTATTCCCAAATAAGGTTATATTCACAGATACTGGGGGTTAGGACTTCAGCATCTTTTGGGGCGACACAATTTAATCCATAACAATGCCTACTAACTCTATTGACCCTAATAGCCTCTGGAGTATGCAAATGTTTTGAAGAACACACAAAAACAGTTCATCCCAATCCTACTGAAGCTCTGGTTTTAAGGCCCAGCAGTCTGTGTTTTCATTAACTCTGTAGGTGATTCTAAAGCAGTGATCTAGCATCTCAAGGGTAACAGCTCAAAAACTGTAAGTTTTGTTTTTAACTTCTGATTCACTTTGCCTTGGATTTGTTCATTCACTTTCTTTGGGGGCATGGAGGGAAAAAAATAACGTACTAAAAATGTAAAACCACTTAGAGATAATATTAGCTTTGTATTTTATAAATGGTAAAATGACATCCAGATTTTCCATTGATTATACCACAAAACATCTCCGTGTCACATATTGATTTCTAACTTGTTTTATATTTCCTCTTAACAGAATGAAAAGTTAATTCTAGAGCATCAAGAAAAAGCCAACAGACTTCAAAGGCGTCTAAGTCAGGCGGAAGAGAGAGCTGCTTCAGCCTCCCAGCAGGTAGGCAGCATCCTCATTATCTTAAGAATAAACAGTCTGAGTAGATCAAAGATAAGAAAAGTTCCTCAGAAGTTCCCAGTAAACTAGTAGTTTTATTTTTTACTTGATTAACCTATTTAAAATTAGTCCCTTTAATATTTGAGGTTGAAAAAGTAAACTTGAGAAACAAAAATGAATATCAGTATCCTCCAATTGACACCTACGTCTAAAACTGCACTTTTCAATATGGTAGCTCTTAGCCACAGGCAGCTATTTAAATTTAAATAAAATTAAAAATTGAGATTCTCAGTCACACTAGCCAGATTTCAAGTACTCTATAGCCATATCTAGCTGTGTGGATATAGAACATTTCTATGATCACAAAAAGTTCTGTTAGACAACACTGCTCTAGAATTACATTCTGTCTAAGACTAGGCAGATATTCACTGACAGATTTGAAAATGGATAACATTGCTTTGAATGCAGTATTTCAAATTGCACTGCCTTTGTTTTTATTTTAGTTTTTACAGAGAAAAACTACTTGGCTTACAAGTTAACTTCATTTAATGCTTATTTGTATGTGACGAAGTAAATATAAAATACAATTTTATAAAAGTTGTCCAATGTGAAATAGAGTAGAAAATGCATCAGTATAATACTAAGGGGTAATTTTTCATAACACACACATCATATAAATGAAATGGGCCATTTGTCCTAAAGTAGGCAAAATAGTCCCTCCTATTAGGAACAAAATGAGACCAGTTCACTGATTATAAAGATAGGCTGGAAACAGACATCTGAATTGGGTAGATAGATAAATAAATAGGGCAAGCAGACAATAAAAACAAATGAGGTTTCTATATTATTAATTGTATTTGGTTATTAATGTACTGTTCCAATCAAAATTAATTATTGTTAGCTACTACAGCATTTTATGTATAGTAAAACAACTCTACTCACTGAATTTATGTTCATGTTTATAGATGTTTTTTAAATCTACTTGTAGTATGAACATGGCACTTAAAATCCAATAATTATTTACCTTCCTATTCCCCTCCCTCTTGAAAGTAATTGTAGCCTGTCGAATAATTTTAATATCTTATGAAGTTAGTAATTAATTAATGGATTAACCAATTAATCATTTAAGAATTCATTTATTTATTTAGATTATTAAATAATAGGAGTCAAGGTGCACTAAGCAGTATCTTGGAGAGGATGTGTTTTGGTGTCAGGCAAATCGCCTCGTGCCATTAAGTAGCCATGTGACTTTGGGCAATTTCAACTTCTCTAATCCTGAATTTCCTCATGTTTAATGTAGAGTAATAACACTTCCTTCTTATAGTTACTGAAAGATCAAAAGAATTAACACGTGTAAAGCATTTAGCATAGTGGTAATATATAGAGATACTTAGATAGATATAGGAGAAATTAAATTTCTATATTACAATCCCTAAAGCTTCCCATTTACCTTTTTAAGGAATATGGTAAAGAAAATGCCTACTTAAAATCAACTACCTTGAGTTCTGTAGTAAAAAGGGTACAGTTACAGAACCTTAATTAGGTAATTCATTTGGCATCTAGTTTAGTTTTCCTCCTGACAGAATTAAACCTAAACAGTCCAATAATGACATTTCTTCTGTTATTTAAAATCTCCAGTGGAAAAGATTCTATTCTTCTTTTTGTGAGCCTTTTTAAAATGTTTTGTCAGTAACCACTTCACAAATTTTTAAGTAACAAATTTTTCCTTAAGCTTTTCACCTTCCAGTCTCTTGTTATTTGAAGATGGAAAGAAATCATTCAGCATTCTCCCCATATACAAGAAGGAATTTCTTCCCTAGAATTAATATTTTTTTCTATTTTATATGAGTTCAAGTGATAATCTTTCTTTATAAGACACATATTCAGTTTTTTTCATCTTTATCCTTGCCTTTCTAATTTTCTCATTTTCCTCTGAAAACTGGAAATTGCTATTGGAAATAATATCCTACTAAGAGCATGATATTTAATGACATAAAAGGAGTTAACAGATATTATTGTCTCTAACACATCATACTTACCATAGTGCAGCCCAGCATCATGTTATTGGTTCAACACAAGCCCTAAATTGTGCTGATTCAGTCATGCTCTAAATGTGCTATTCTGATTAACTTTGTCTATACATTCTCTAAATCTAGTGTACCACTCTAAACTGCTGAGTGCCATACTATGTTCTTTTGACAATGTGACAGTTTTTAAAATCAGTGTGGTGAAGCCTTTCTGTGCAAGAACACAAAACCTAGAAGCTATGAAAAAAAAAATTGATAAATGTGACCACATAAAATTTCAAATTTCTGCATCAAAAAGTCATAAAATCAATAACAAATGGAGAAAAATGTCTGTAATACATATGAGAAAAGTATGAGAAAAGTCTGATATCCTAAACACACATAAAAAATGCCTAAGTCAAAAAAGAAAAGTGGTACAATAGACAAATAAAGGACATTTACATAAAAGAAAAGGCAGACAGCTTTTATTTTTTTTATTTATTTATTTTTATTATTATTTTTTTTTATAAAGATGACCGGTAAGGGGATCTTAACCCTTGACCTGGTGTTGTCAGCACCACGCTCAGCCAGCGAGCTAACCAGCCATCCCTATATGGGATCCGAACCCGGAGCCTTGTTGTTCTCAACACCGCACTCTCCCGAGTGAGCCATGGGCCGGCCCCCAGACAGCTTTTAAACATTTAAAAAGGTGCTTATCCTCACCCATAAGACAAATACAAATTTAAACTGTAATCACATCATTTTCCACCTATCAGATCATGAAGTCTGATAATATATCGTGCTGGCACTTTCACACATCACTGATGTAAGGGTACATTGATACAATCTGTTTGGAGCCTAGTTTGGCAGTATCTTGCAAAAATTGTAAATGTACATAATCTTTGACCTGTATTTGCACCTGGAAAAGTCTTTACAAGGAAGCAAACATGTAAAAATACTAATTACAGCATTGCCTCTAATTTTAAAATATTAAAAACTATCCCCCCAAAAATATATTAAAAACTAGCCAAATACCCAACAATAGGAGACCATTTAAGTTATGGATTACCCATACAGGGAGTAGTTTACAGCTGTTAAGAGGAATATGGGGGATCTAATATGGAATTATTTCTAATGTAAGTCATTTAGAAAAAAGAAAGATGAAAAGTGTATATAGTTACTTTATTATTTTTAAATAAAAAGGAGTAAGGAAATATATACATATATTCTCATTTAGAATATTTCTAGAAATATACTTAACAACTGGAAACAATGGTTATATCTGGAGAGAGGGCTATGGAATGAAAGACAGCAATGGGAAGGAGACTTCCTTTATGGTGTATACTCTTTTGTACTGTTAAATCTTTTTTATCATGTATATACATTATCAATTCCAATTAATATTTAAAGATTATTTTCCTATTAGTCTTTTCTTACTATGATCTATCATCTTTTTAAAAATTTTTTTATTTATTTTGTGAGCGTGTGTGTGTGTGTGTGGTGGTTGGCCAGTTCAGGGATTGAATCCCGGACCTTGGTGTTACCAGCACCAGGCTCTAACCTACTGAGCTAACCAGCCAGCCCCTACCATCATCTTTTCATTTCCAGCCCCACATTGTGATAGCACACACTTAATGTGCACTTTAGACACTTTTCTGATTAAGTTTCATCTAGATGTTTTTCATCTATCTGTGCAATATGTTTTGGAATTCTAAGTGTATCACTCTGAGGTATGAAATGTTATAATTGACATGCATTTCTCCAACATAATACAGAAATTTTAAAGTCTCAAGAGTAAAATAGAAATGAATACAAAAAAATGATCTCTTACAAGACTCCTTCCAGTAAAATTATTTTCAATAATTGTAGGTTGTGATGCTTTGTACTTTGTATTAATCTGAGATTTCCGTAGAAAACGTAACTACTTACTGATTGTTTATTTTAATTGCAGCTCAGTGTGATTACAGTGCAGAGAAGAAAAGCAGCCTCCATGATGAATCTGGAAAATATTTAAAAGTATTCATAGTTCACTCACAGAACTTTAGAGTTGGGAAAGCTGTTGGACTAAAAGTGTATTGAAATGGTAAAGCCTGCAGAGAATGGTTAAAGCTTCTGTCATTTTGCATAAGCATTTTCCATTCTGTCTTGAGGGTTATTGGAAAACAGAACAGTGACAGCTTCCTGTAAGTAAAGAAAATATAATCCTATATTGAGCTTCAGTGGAGAATAAAGCCAGCTGAGAAGAACTCATTGCCTTCATCGAAGTGTCTATTTTTTAATTCCCCTTTTCCCCTTGGAAGACCATAATAATTTTCAAACTCTGCTAATCATGAGAAAGAGGTTTTAAGAAAATTCTAGAATTTAATATTTCAGGTTCCAGGATTTGAGAATTTTACATCCAATTGTTACTCCTAACTTTTTTTTAAGTTCTTAAGTATTTGTTTTATTATGAACTCATAATAAATTGTGCACTTTTCTAAAATAATGCTGTCATGTATTTTAATGTATAATTGTACTGATTCATTTTTAACTTACATGGTTTCTAGTATTTATAGAACTAAATATTTGAGAACTTGGGAGGATTTTATACATATTATTCAAAGTAGTACTAATCAAATGGAGATCTTAGATTCTGAGAGTGCATGGCATTGAACTATTGCAGTCCTATGGATCGTCAGAGATCTGTGTAGTTATTCTGTGCTCCTGGTTTGAACTTTGTGCATCCTGGTTTCCTATGATTAGAGCAGATAGATTTACATCTGGGTAACCAGTTGGTAGACTGTTGCATTGTCCAAATACAAGATAATGAGTTTGAGTTGGAAGTGCATGAAGACATTCACGTGTAGACATTCAACCACCAGTTGAGGTTTAAGACTGGTGCTAACCAATAGGGATAGCCAGGAGTCTTTCGCATGGAGCTGAGAACTGGAGCCATGCAAGTGTAGGACCTTGCACTGGGGTCTTACATGATGTGGCCAGCTGCCTCTTGAGCTCTTCCCATACTACTCGTCCCCTCCATCTCTTGTGCTCTAGACTTGATGGACTTCTTTTACTTTTGTCAATACATCATCCTCCCTTCCAGCACAGGGTCTCTACAAATACTTTTCCAAGTATATATTCTTCAGATCTACTTAACATCACTTCCTCAGAGGAGCCCTCCTTAACCTCCAGACTAGGTTAGGTCCCCTTGTTATATTGCTGTTAACCGTGTGCTATATTTTTCCTTCATAGAGCTGATCAAAATTTATAATAAACTCTTTTTAAATTTTTTTCTTTAATGTCATCTCCCCAACAAACTGCGGAATCATACCTACTCTCATTCATCATTGTATCCTTAGCACCCAGCATAGTTGCTTGCACATGGAGGGTATTCAATAACTGTTTGTTCAAAAACTGAGTTTTTGAGTTTTTAAAGACAGGACCTTAGGAATGTCCTCATTTGTTGAATGAGCTCAGGAAGAGGAGCTATTGAAGGAGACTGAACAGGAGCAATGAAAGGATCATAACAAAGAGAATCCAAAATGATAAAAAATTCAAGGAGGGGGCAGATGGTTGCTAGTGTCAAATGCAGTGATGAGATCAAATAGTACAAATATGGCAGCAAAATGGTCATCAGACAGGAGGCTTATTTCAGTTTCTTAAAGAATTTTCCATTTGATTCTCCAAAGTGAATTTCTTCCGACGTCATTCACAGACTAAATTCCATGCCATAAGAATTATGTTCATATTCATGTTTATAGAATAGGGAATTTATTTTTTAAAAATTTTAATTAGAGAAGATGTTAGAATTATGTCTAACTGAAAAAAAGCTGTAGAAGAAAGCACTTCAGAAACTAATATCCTAGACAAATAAAAATACTATTGTTACCCATTTTCAAAAATAAATCTAGCCTTCCAGACTATTACTTCAAAGTAAAATCTCTGAATAGACACTTTCTTCAAATTTGACGATAGGCAACTTCTCTTTACATTCTAATATTAACCCCCTCTCAAGTTGGATCTCCATCTAAGAGGATAAGCTACTAATGTGCAGACAATATGCCTTTCTGACCTCTGTTGAAGTTGAACAGACTTAAGCTATATTTAGCAACAGAACTGAACATTATGGTTATTTTTTTTTTCAGAAAAGTGTTAGTTAATAATTTCTAGTGTAAAAACATAGCAAATTTTTTAACATTTCTCATATTGGTCAGTCTTGACTTTATTTACACAGACAGTATCATTTACTCTCTAAGCTGTGTTTTAGAAGACAAGAAATGAGTAGGAAAGAGAGAGAGAAATTATATAAATCTGAAATTGAGAACAACACAGCTAGTTCCTTTTATTTATTCATTTTTTTATTGTGTCTCCCTGAGAAAAAAAGGAGATATGATTACCTCTTCTTCCTTTTGTGCACAAATATGCAAATTGGGCAGCCAGCAATCTTCTAATTTTGCCTCTGGCGTGAGAACTATAACTACATCAAATATGGGAGAACATTAGCAGCAATTCATTCATTCATTTATTCAGCAAATATTGGATATTTCATAGCTGCGTAATCCTCGGTGAAATCAAGGAAGAGTGAAAAAGCGCTTTAAACATATTGCTATATATTTTGTTATTTAACCATAATGTGTTTTATCATTTTTTCCAAAATAACAAATCCGTAATGAGCTTTTTTGTAAAGATTTTTATCAAAAATAATTAAATTTGTTTAGTTTACCAAAAAATGTATATATACATACAGATATGGAGAGAGAGAAAAAAACTGCAATACCCTAATGTTACTTATAAAACCTGTCCCTTACCAACCCTTAAAACATAAATGTATGGCTTTTGTGACAATATGAATGCTCTTAGTAAAGAAAGAAAAATAAATATTTATGTTTATATAACAAAAGTCATAGGATGTAAAAATGTCTTTAAAGTAATTTTTTATAACATTAGCACCCAATAGCCCAAGAATTCACCACAAAACATTCACATGTGCCTCACATTCCCTAAGGCGCTCCCACTGTGCAAGCTGCAATCCCCACTCTTGTCTCTTCCGCTCAGAAAGTATATTAGAATGTAAGCAAATGAGAATGACATGAGAGAATTTTGAATCTGTTCTATTGTATTTCTTTTTAAATACACATTTTTAAAGCACAGTACTTTACTTTCAGTAATAAATTACTTTTGATATTGTGCACAGCTGTTGAAATCCACCAAGGGATAGCTCACTTCCCCTTGAGATGGCCCAATCTCTTTCCAACAGGCTTGACCATTATAAAGTTCTTCCTTACCTAGAACTGAAATGTCTTCTAGCCATAGTTCTACTTTGTGCAACAGAGTAAATCTAAACCATCTTCCACATGAGTTAACGACTCATGGAAATGTACGTATGTAATATTTCTTTTTTTTTTTTTTTTTTTTTTTTAAAGATGACCGGTAAGGGGATCTTAACCCTTGACTTGGAGTTGTCAGCACCATGCTCAGCCAGTGAGCGAACCGGCCATCCGTATATGGGATCCGAACCCGGGGCCTTGGTATTATCAGCACCGCACTCTCCCGAGTGAGCCACGGGCCGGCCCTGTAATATTTCTCATTAGTGTTTAGCATGAGAAAAAATGAGAATCACTATTCTAGTCTACACTTCCATTAATGCAGCTTAAAATCACGCTAGCTTTTTTTTGGTGGGGGGTGTTGAATCACAGTGTTGGACAGATATTGAGCATATTGTCAACTAAAATACTAAGTCTTTTTCAGAGGTTTTGTTGCTAAGCCAAATCTTTGCCCCAGAAATGGAACTGGTCATTTATCCCTATTATATTTGATTACTGAGGTCATTTTAGCTCCTGATTCTGTCATCAAGTTTGTTAGCTCTAAACATAGGGATCATATCTGTTTTATTTTGTTTTAATGCTATATTTCTTGTACCTCAGATAATTTTTTGATTTACAATGAATGCTATCTACAGATTTGGTCAACATGCTACCCATGTTTTCATGCATAGATTAAGAGGACCAGACAGATCTGAGTACAGACTCAGAGCATACCAACTCCCTTAAAGAGTAACTATTCAGCACCAGTCAGATATGGTCATTCAACCTGTTTTTAGTCTGGCCCATATTTTTGTTTGTACACTATCTTAAGGACATCAAGACCTAGCCTTCTGCCTAGCAAAAGTTCATTTATGCCATGCTAGTCATATTTCCCAGATCTAATCTAGTAATTCTGTCCAAAAAGAAAATTAAGTTAGTCTCCTTAGTAAATCCATATAGCCTCCTAGTAATCACCACATGTTCCTTTTCTGTTTATTAAAACTCTTTATTTCGTTTGATAAGGAATGATGGAAATTTCCATTTAATTCAATGGCAGTACAGTCCTTTTTTCAAAAAATAAAAAAGGCTTTACAGCATATGATGTATAAGGAAATCTGTCAGCACTTAGATCTGTGAAGATTAAAAATATGAGACTAGCATCTCCTTTTATATAAACTATTCTAGGGGATAAAAGAAAATGAGAGAAGGGCTAGTTGGTTAGAGCAGGGTGCTGATAACATCAAGGTCCAGGGTTTAATCTCTGTACCAGCCAGCTTCCAAAAAAAAGAAAGAAAAAGAAAATGAGAAGAGTTATAATCACATTTCTACAAATAACCAGAAGAATCCATTGGAGAATCTTGCCATGGATCTACGATAATCATGCTGACATATATTAATAGTGTCTATTTAGTAAGCAACTAATATGTGCTAGGCAAAGTGTGCTAGCATTTTTAGTTTATTATCTCATATAATTCAACGGCCCTGCTAGGTAGGTATTATCATTTCCTTTCCAAAGATAAAAGGTATGAGAAAAGTTAAAAGATTCACCCAGGGTCACAGTGCTGGTAAGTGGCACAGCTGGGTTTCAAACCACATCTATTCAACATCAGAATTCCTCCTACTGTGCAACACTGTATCTTTAGAGTTTGCAGAATCATATCTTTGACACCTCTCTCATTTGCTGACAGTGATTCAGCAGTAGCCTTTATAGGTTCTCTTGAGTGCCCTGGGATGTAATTCATCTGGGTCAGTAGGCTTGCACGCACCGTAAACAGCTAGATGCTTTGTACATCTTGGACTTCAGGTGACTCTTAACAGTGTCCATTCTCTTCCTCAGTTCAAGGACCAGTGTTCTTGATGGAAAATACAAATGCAAAATAGGATTTGAAAAATTCTACCTCCACTTTTTCCTTTCCTTTTTTTTGCCCTTTCTGACTCTGACCCTAACTCAAAAAGCCTTTTGGTTGTCAAATAATATGTATACCTAGAAAATTTCCTAGAAAAAGCATCTTCGTATCGAATGAGATTCAATAATTTTTCCAAACCTAGAAAAGTATTGGCCATAACCTAAATATAAGTCAAGTAATTTTAATGGAAAATATATATCTAAGCAAAGGAAGATGTAATAACTAGTCAAATACCTTCTTTGAAGGTTTCCAGATTTCTCTGATGAGTTATGACAATTTCATCAATTTTAATCTACCTAAAAAATCATAAATATGTGTTAAATTGTGTTTAGTAATTGTGTGGTAAAGTGGTTGATATAATATTGTATGATTTCCTTTGTCAAAATAAGCATGGTGTCTGAAAGGTATTAGAGTACGGTGGGACTAGTTGAGGCAAAGATATCATCACAAACCTTTGATATAAAAAAAAACCTCAAACAATTCAAACAGTAAAACTGCAGCAGTGCCAAAATTGATGAGAAAAAGGAGGAAAGCTCCTTTTGAGGTTGCTACATGGGGGAGGAAGACACCAGAGAAAAAGACTTGCTTTCATGAAGAAATTGTTTTACACTGGTAATAATCCTGGAATTAGAACCATCAGCCAGATTAGTGGGTAAAGTAACCACATTAACCCATAAACACAAATGTACTATTTAAAACTCAGCCATGTATAAGCCAGGGAGTAGTGAGAATATCAGGACACATTTGTGATACATTAGGAACGACAGTACACATAACTTACTGTTTTTATCTTTGCTACTTAATTTGGCATCACTTATTTATCTGTAAAAATAACTGGATTTATTAAGATACTTTGTATGACAAAAATGCTGATTTGGGAGTTTTGCACAGCTTCGGTTTAAAGTGTCAAGACATTAGCCCTAAATCCAGGTTCATCATCAAGGAACTATGAGATTTTAAATAATTCTTTTTTACTTTCCAAGCAATGTGTCAGGATATAGAGAAAATTATGTTTGAGTTCCTGACAGCAGTGTTATTTTCTTTGATCACATATGCATATATTTGATCTGTAACTGTATATGTAGAAGTGTGTGTTACATAACAAAATAACTAATTCCGTTCTCCCTAAAATAAGGCAGGGACTAACTGACCACAAGCAGACTATACTGCTCATTAGGTTACGCTCATATAGTCTTTTAACTAGTACATTAACATTTTAAGCCAAGATTGTTAACTTTACTTTATAAAAATTCATTGAACCAAAGCTCACATGTGTAGTCCTCAGTATACTTAAAAACATGTGAGCTACTTTATGCGAACTATTTTTATATTCCGACAGCAGAGCATAGGAGGCTCAATCCCAGACTGGCTGGGATTGACTCCCAGCTCTACCACCTAATGACCTTGAGCAAATTTCTTTATCTCTGTGCCTCAGTTTCCTCATCTGCAAATTGGAGAAAAATAGTGCCTCTCATGTGATAAGGATTAAACAAATTAATATACATAAAATACAGACCAGTGCCTGCCACTTGATAAGCCTTTTGAAATTGTCTGCAAACGTCAGGAAGTTCCCCTGAAGACTATGTGGAATGACAAAATCAGTTTTTATCTCAGAAGTTGTCACTATGGAGAGTGTTGGCAGGGTTACAGGTAAATGGGGGAAGGAGGGATTCATTTCAGCAAGACTTGAGTCAAGGAAACCAGATAAAAGGCTGCTGCAGTAATCCAGGTGAGAAATTAAGAGGCCTGAACTACATGGCAAGTGGTAGTAAGTTCTAGAGAAATGAAAAATATTGGTGTGGTAATTAAGTATAATACGTAGACCTAGATTTACCACTGGCTGTGAGAGTTGAAGATGAAAGGGCCACTCCCAGGTTTCAGGCTGGGATGACATTCTCTAAAACAGGATACAAAGGACAAATTCCAAAATCTTAAGTACCTGTATACCTCCAAGAGGAAATGCCTAATAAGCAGACTATTAGAACTTAGGAAAAGCTCAGTTGCAGAGATATCAAACTCAGCAGCACAGAGGACAGTCAAGGAAGTAGTAACATATTAGATGTGCTTTTATTCTCTTTTTCAATGACCAGACAATCGAAGCTCTTCTATTGTACCTCACACTAGAACATAGCTTTAAAGGGAAATCATAATGAAGATTTCAACCTCGAAGTTAATTGTGAAGTTTTTTTGCAGATGGCTAATGTTTCAAAGGTAGAAACTGTTTTCTAAGTGATTTGGGTGAAAACATGAACATGAGTCCCTGGTGCCACATTTCCCATCACAGATTGCAGAATTGCCAATGATAGGCCCTTCCTTTGGCTCCTGGGGACTTAATTTCCCTAGGGAACTATTGTGGTTATTCAGCTTTAAGACCTTGTAGGAAGAACCACAGCTATTTCTCTCTGGGGTCTTACATGCAGAGCAAGCAACATGGAAGTAAATAGTCACTAAGGAGAAACAAGGAGAAATAAACAAGCTTTTAGCAAAATGTATGAACAATTCATGTTATTTAAAAAAGAAAACACTGCCCAAATTATAAATCACACTGGGACAATGACACTACCCTGGTGTGGCTTTTAACCGTCAGAATCTACATGAGTGCATAATCGGAACCAGTTTTGCTGTTCCCAACATAAAGAGAAGTGTGCATTTCACTATATGCTAATTTCTGCATGTAGTGGCTGTATAGAGGACTGTTTCAGGCAGGGAGAATTCAAAACTAAAAATTAGAACTAGGGTGTAGGCCCACTTCTGCTGATGCTTAATGCTGTGATGTTGAACAAGTCAGTAGAATGCAGATAATCTCTCTTCTTTATTCTAAAATGTTCCAGAGTTCTGTGATCAAAAGAAAGCATTTAATGAAACAACTTTTTGAAGAATTATTTTTAAGTCACCTTATAAATACAAACTTCCCATCATTCAAGTATAACATTTTTTGCCTCAGAAGGCTCATCAGTTAAAAAAATGTTGTGTCTTGTTCCTAACAAAATAGCCTATCCCTTACTAACTGCCTACTACATATTCCCTATGCGCTCTATGAACTTGTTTTAAATATCCCAGCACCCAAGTAAGATACTAAAATGTTAAACTCTTTTTACAGATGGGAAAACTGAGGCTCATAAGGGTGAAGTGACATGGCCAAGGTCATGTGGCTGGTAAACTATAGTTCAGCCTTTAAACACAAGGCTCTCTGACCCTAACGTCTATGTTGCTTCAACAATTACGTTTGCAGATCCAATATTGAATTCTAGAAAGAACTCCAAGTGGGGAAGACTAAAACCAAACGTTTTTTCAGAGTCTCACCATCAAGTTCAAGCCAGAAAGCAGCCCAGGGGCTCTGTGCTCTTTCACAATCCTGATATGTTCCTATAGTTCTCATTCCTGACCTAAACTATGAGGCAGTCAGTAAACAAACACCAATTCAGGACTGCTAAGTCATACACCTTTAAATATTTAGCAAAAGCAGATTGCAAAAGACACTTAAAAATGTATTGCAAAATGTACAGCATTTATTCACATACAGACAAAAAGGCACAAATTCTACTAAATAGTTCAACAAAAAAATACAGCTGTCCTCAACTAGTTTTATAAATACTTTCAAAAAGGGGGTAGAAATAAATACAGGATTGGGCCATGTAATATAAAATAGTCATCTCTACATATAGTTTGTTTAATTTCTGATTTTTAACTCTTCATGCACCTTTTTTTTTCAATTTTAGCTGAATGGACACCAAGCTAGGCACATAGTGAAAAATCCTCTGTACAAGGTTACAAATGTAATGACAAGTTTGTCCATTTCAAAATAAGATTTGTACACAACACATAAAACCCTTCATTTAGATTTTGTGTTTATAACCTAACAAATGACATTCCAGGCAACTTTACAAAAGTTTAACTAGCCTACATTTTGACATAATACATTGATCATAATTAAAGATATTTCTTGGTCAGGATGCACGAGGAAAGATGAAGCTACAAAAAAAAAAAAAGCAAATGGTTCTATACTAATAGAACCCAAATGGGTAGGTTGGGCTGGTTCCTGCTATGGCCACCTCATACAGAGTTCCCAGCATGACATGAATCTAACAAAGCTATCATTATACTGTCAGAGAAACCGTGCTCTATACCATTTGCATTTCAAAGCAGGAATAAAAAGTGTGGGCTTTTTATTTTTGTGTGTTTTGTTTTTGTGTGGGTTTTTTGTTTGTTTTGTTTTTTTGGTTCAGCATAACTTGGAACGTTTGAAAGCTTTTCAACCTAAATGTGGGGAAAAAACAGGTAAGGCATTATTTTTGCACAAAACTAGCATTCCTAATAGTGCAAATAAATCTGGTACCTCTTAAAATGGTGAGAGGTCATACACTTACTAGATTAATTTAGATTTTCTTTCTATGGCTTGACAATTTTTCCCTCTATAAATACTACTCTCACCCAGAGCTGTTGCTGTAGTCAAAAGATAACTACATAGAGTCCAACCTTCTCCTGTATCCAGCAAAAGGTTTTTGCTCATATGCAAAAAAATCTAATTTTTAAATTATGCTACAAGTGAATGTATACCTTGGAATCATAAGAACTTTCTAATATATGTAGCAACAAGCTAATCTGGACAGCAGTCTTTCAAAATGAGCCCCATAGCTCAAAAATAGTCAATCTAAAAACCTGGGTCATTCTTTCCCCTCCCCTGAATTAGCTACTAAAATGTACTCGAAAAGTTAAGACATGGTTTGAAATGTCATACATACAATGGGGATGTATGTATCAGATCTAGTATTTGATCATCTGATAAAACTTGCATAGCAAGATGGAATTCAATAAGCCTTTTTTGTTGTTGACAATCATCTGGAAGACTTGAAAGTTAACTATCGAACTCAAAGCATTATTCGTTAAGTATATCAGAATGTCCCTGCCACATGGAAACAGATGTATAAATGAATCAGGAATTTGAATACCAATATAACAAACTAAGGGGTAATTTAGGGGAAGCTGGGCTTGTTCCAAATGCCCACAATTCTAAATCTCATTGCTATTTAAACTTTACTTCTCTTAAGTTTGATTCACAACTACATTGAATTCCAAAGAAAATTAACAAGACCTTAACACTATCCACTGTCTTAATACATATGCACTACAGTGAGTGCAAAAACAGAACATTGTACTCAAATGCTAAATTTATTATTGCTGATAGCTTACTAGTTATTGCCATTTGCAATTAGAAAGTCCAAGTTACGAATTAGAGTTCAGAACTCTGACTCCAGAGAACCTATTGAAGGGTACACTTCAATCTCTTTTCAGTATAATGTTGGTCAATGGGAAGAGCTCATCGCAACTTATTGCCTTTCTACTGTTTTTAAAATATAACCTCTTTTGCTTTTTTTTCCTTTTTTTCTTTTTTTCTTTTTTTTTTCTCTTTTCCATTTTCTTAAGGAATCCGTTCATGTTGGAAGCCCGGATTCCCCGACATATGCACTAGTGGTTGGCTCTGGGAAGTATGAGTCACCAGAGTCTAGAAGTTCATCGCTTGAACTTGAATAGCCATTGTTTTGTTGGAAACTAGATGGCTAGGTATTGCCAATGGCCAGGGAAATCCCAAGCTGGCCCAGGAGCCAGTGGTTAGGGAAGAGGAAGGTCGAGAGGACTGATAAAAACTGGACCTCAATTGCCCTTTCTTACAGATAGAACTATCCTAACAGCTTCACTCTTCACCAATCTTATATCCGCAGCCACTCACAGGCTTCAGGCAGCAGGACCTTACACATTCACTACAAATCTCCAAGCTGCAGCAGCTCGACCCTGGCCCTTCAGCTCTTCCAGTAATGACCTTTTTAAAAAGTTTTCTCTTCCCTGACTGCTATATTTACACATGAATTCCCTAGTGTTACTGAAGCTTCGGAGCTGCTGCCTGTGTACTATAATGCAACAAAAACAGCCTTGTGGGCCAAAATATAAATATGACTTCAAGATCTACCACAGTCCTAGAAAATAAGCTTTATGGGGTATAAATGGTACATGAGGGTTTCTCAAGAACCATTACCTGATGCCGTATATTCAGGTAACCAAGTTTGTGCTTTGGGAAGAATGTAGAGGGCAATAAAAATTAATGAGGCTTATTTAAGCCTTGCCCTCCTTAAAACTTATTTATTTCATTCTCATTTTAGTGTTTAGTTCAGTTCTAGTGTTAGCAGTGTCTTATGGTTACAATCTACTCTTCTGTTTCCTCAACAAGTTGCAAATAACACAAACTTCTCACAACAATGATCTATAAGTGACAAAAAAAAATTTCGATCTGAATTGCAAGTAAAGGTGTTTGTGTAGCTCAGGAGTATGGGTTTCTGCTCATCTCCGCATCAGAGCTCTCCCACAGCACACCCAGCGACAAGTGTGCAGGGCTTCCCATGCCACCTGTTTCATCAGGAGGCCAAGATGCTTCTCCTGATGATGTCTGTCCTCCTGCTGATAGTGCTGCTGGCATGTATGCATTTCTTTTCTGATGCCTCACTCTCTGAGTCACTCATTTCTACATCAGGGACATACCCGTCATTCTCATTGTCGGATTTTAATTTGCTTTTTGCCCTTTCCTTGGCTGGAACTCGACCTAAACCCAAATATGGGTAGTCTGAGTGCTGGTGGCAGGCCCCCTCATGGGCCTCTCCCTGCTGCTGCCGTTCCCCCTTCTTTGGAATCCGGAATCCTCCCCAGTTTTTCACAGGGCTGGCAGGTGTTGTAGGCACTTTGACTGCAGTTTGATTATAGTTTACTTTGATTAGGGAGCCATTGCACTTGGGCACCATCTCCTTCCTTGTGCCAGGCGCTGACTGCCCCACTCCAGGGGAGGTGGCAGTTCTAGTGTTGTCCAGATGCCTCTGGGACACATCTGTGGACCTGAGAGGCTTGTGACTCTGTTTAGAAGGTTTGTCCTTTAAGTCTCCTTTAATGAGATCACAATGAAAACGATTGTCTCTTCTTTTCCCATGGTCTGGCATCACCACACCATTTTTCTGTTGTGCTGATATGAAACGTGCTTCTGCAAAGGTCTTTTCAAAACTCAAAAAGCTCTCTGGGACCACTATCCCCTCCCTTCTACCACATAGGTCTGACTGCTTTAGCAAGGTTTTGCCTTCGCTCCCAGTGCTATTCTGCAATGGATCTCGCTTAGGGGGCTTTTTCAGTGAATGAACCAAGGAAGTACCCATTTGTTTCCTGAAGAATGCAGAATGCCACTTCAAGTCCTCTATCTTGGGAGCATCAGGGCCCACAGAAGGACTGTTAAACAAAAGCAAGTTTTCCAGTGAGGAGGAGGAGCAGGAAGAAGAAGGCACACCTATGAACATAAAACCACAAATAAAAATTACAGCAGAAGCAAATTCAAAAGAATAAAATTTGAGACCTTAGTGTGACCCGATTTATGCAAACTTCCCACCCAACAGTCCAAAATACAACCACCCACTTTGTAAAAATTTGGTATATTTATAGTAAAGATAGGACCTGCCTTAAGAATCCATTCTGTCTGCATATTCAATATACTACTTTTTCTAAATAATTTTTCATGAAACAGTATCTTTTCAAGGAACACACGCTCCTTCAAACAAAATAATTGATCTGATTTTCAAAGGGGAATCTGCGCAAAATCGGTCAGCTGACCAGTGGCTGCCTCTGCTCCCTCTACTTGGTTACAGAACAGCAACTGTCCCATGTGCCTCAATCAAATCCAGTCACCTCCCTCCCCTACTAGACTGGGAGCACCAAAAGGGCAGTGGCTGGGGCTCTCAGTTTCTTTCTCCAAAGTGTCTATACCTCACAGGGTTATTATGAAGATAAATACATGTAAATATGTGAAATAAATAGTGTTTAAAATAGTTCTTGATACATGGAAAGTGTTCAAAAAATGTTATATGCAAAATCCATAATATGTTATATCCAAAATCTATAATATGCAAAATCCATTTGTGGGATTCGGTGGAATTGTCATCCAACTTGACGATAAGTTAAATTGGTGTTTTTCAAACTTTCTTGATGCAAATCACAGTAAGAACTAAACTTCACAGCATAACCTAATAAATGCTCCCATTTCATGAAATAATATTAACCCTCATCACCTGATATGCATTCTGACATTTTCTATCCTATTTCACTTTTTTTAATGCTGACTGTAACCCACTGAATTCATCTCAACCCACTAATGAATTGTAACCCCCAGTTTGAAAAACAGTGGGTGAATTCGTAATACACTGGAGTTCATCAGAAGGACCAAGTTTCTGCAAGACCCTCAAAAGCATCTATCTACAGAGAGCAGTTCTCAGTTTTTCTGTCTCCTATAAGATATGACCGACCAGGAAAACAAGATTCAGGCCCAGAGGACGAGAGAGCCCATACAAGAACCTGCCGCTCATCAGACATGGACACTGCAAGCAAACAGAACAGAGCAAGCAACTCTGAACACAGAACTGCCGTGACCACAGGAGAGGGTTTTTATAAGCTGCTGGTTTGGAAATACCTGCTTTGTCAAGAATCATTCATTAGAGTCAGCCTTCACCCCACACTTAACATATTTCTTTTACTAAGTCACCTATCATAGGAAAACAAAATGGTAAAGAAGGAATGCCATTTTCTGAACTCTGGTTCCTACCTGCTTGACGTGGAATGACTGTGACTCCCATAAGCACTATTTCTACTGAGGACACTTTCATTCAGCAGACTGACCTAACCTATTCTCAGAATCACACAACAGAGTTTAAAACACAGGCCCTGAATGACACGTGTAAGTCATCTGCTCTGCTTCACATGGAATCATCTATCTTACAAGGCAGGATTGAATTCAGGCATGAATAGGAAGTCTAGAACTGGAAAAGGAAAGAAAAAGGCATCCTAAAGGACTTCAACTGCATTCCCTATAGCATCTCACAGGAAGATGTCACTTTCAACTGATCATACCTAGTATGGTTCTCATCTCAGAATGAAGGGAGGATTTGTTCTTTTCGGGAATAGCAGTAGGACTTCTGAATGCAGATCTACATTACAGCTTGGTAACACAAAACACTTCCTAACCTTGTTAACAATCCCATTCTCTCAACCAAATGAAAACCCTCAGCAATGAAGTACAAAAGGCTGCCTGCAATATCAATGAAAAATGACCCGTGAAATCAGAAGAAAATGCTCTTTACAGCTTATTTTTATAAGTATTACTCATTACATAACAAAAGTTACAGAAAGCCCTCCAATGGCACAGCTCCACAGGCACAGCTTGCATTAAAGATACCAGGCAACAGCAGCTCGGCATCTGCTGGCTGGAGGTTGGGTGATCTGCACCAGACAGCCTTCCATGTGGGCTGTTTACATAGGACACAAAGGCATGCAATAAAATAGATTCCTTTTAGTAGTATTCAAGTTGGAATGATGAAGACATGAAATTCACTTTAAAGTAAGGAATCTGAATCAAACTGGTTTTACATGACACCTCACTTTGAAAAATTTATTTCGAAAGTTTTACTACTAAGCTCCCAAGCTCCAGGTAATGATATACACTTTATACATCTGGAAAATATTTAATTTGGGGAAGAAAATATCTAGTATAATATCAATAAGTTAATGCCATGAAAAATAAATACACTTCAAGAATATCATTAAAAACTCCCTAAGCCTTTCTCTATTTGTTCAGCTGATCCAGTTACTTCTGGTCACATATAACTGGTTAATTACAGATAAATCAGAATTTGGATTTTAACATAACAGGCTATAACAACTTTTTTGTTGTTTCTATGTGTTGTAATAATCTAGATACAGAGACAAAAGGGCAAAAAAATAAAAGAAGGAATCAACTATGACTCTCTGTCCAATGCAAGCACCAAGAATGTTGCTGCTATAACCTTACAGGGCAGTTCAAGGCAGGAGAGAGATGCTCACCATTTCCCACGGAAGTCCAGCCTAAGACCTACCTGTGCACCATGAGTCCATGGTTCTGTCTGATCCACACTCAGCGGATCTCCCTCTCTGAAACCCTTATACTAACTAGTTTCTGGAGTTTATGATCACAGAATGCTAGTGCTGAAAGGAACTTTAGGTCATGATTCTAGACCAAACCTCTTTTATAGATGAACGCAATCCCAGAGATGCCAAACAACTTGTCCGACTTTGCACTCAATCTTCAAGTAACTGACGTGTTCTCCAAAGTGGAGGAAGTATATGTGCTAGTTTTCTTTTTGCCTAACCCAGAGCAATGTAAAAATAGAAGGCACTAAATAAATACTTGGTGTTCAATTTCAAAAATACTCAAAACCCCATCTACACCAAAAAAAGTCCGCTTGTGAATGTCATATAAAAATGGACATGTGTCTTAATTACCTTCTTAATTAAGATATATTTGCCATGTTACAAATAGACCCAAAAGCTAGATAATCTATAAATCTGTTTAGGTGTCCCCATGACACATTTAGGAAGTGCTTTGTAATACGTAAGTTGCTGTTTCATTTGACTCTCTCAAAAGTTCCAAGAGGTAGCATGAGATATCATCCTCATTCTACATATGAGGAGAGGCTCAGAATCAATACTTGCTTGTGTTCGGCCATAAGTAAAGGATATAAGATTCAACCCATATTTTTAAGGCCACATTCATAGCTCCCCTATACCATGATGCCTCAAATGCTTGAAGATATTCTTTAAATATGGAAGACTGTGCTTCTTAAGTTCTTATATAGGATAAATAAAAGAAAATTAAAGAAATGATTATTTTTTCCTTAACAATGTTAAGGCTTACAAACCACTGCCCTATATTTTGACCTACCAGTGCTTAATGCATACCTGAAACTCTTTCTTGCTCCAAGAGCTTAGTGTAAAGATTGAATATCTGTTCCTGGACTTTGCACACAGATCGTTTAATCTTTTCCCTGCGGGTCACCATGTAAGTGAGGTTCCGAACCTAGAATGTAGAGAATAAAGATTCTAAGTAAGCAATACATTGTAACAGTACTTTGGTGCTTTTTTATTTCCTTTACCTGAGAGAAACTGGTCCTACTAGGGGCCTTGACAAACATTTGAAACCAAAATGTACTTTAAACATTTAATCCAATCTCTAATTTCCTTTTGGGAAGATAACAAGGATTCTGCATATAACCCTCAATGTAGGCAGCAGCAACACAGAAGAGGTTAGACTGTGGGAGGAATACCTACAGAACTCAAAGAAAAGCCCTGGCTTCTCCACCATACCCAGCCCATCCCAGCAAAGAGAAGGCCACTGGTGTCCAAGTCAAGACTTGCTAACTCTTGCCAAAGGACTTTGCTTACCATCCATCAGTCTCTTCTTTCCATTAATACTATTGTCAGCATCTTTAGAGCAGTTCAGAAGCCACCTCTGCTGTACTTTATCAAGCATCTTGAGGGTCAAAGGCCATCACAGAAAAACCCCCTGCATGGGGCCCACTAGAAGACCAAATGATCACCAAGAATCCAACTAAATTCCTCTGTCAACTGGACACTGAACTCTGAAGTGCCCGGAGCTCACAGGCAGCTCATGTATTCCTCTGAGGTGTGTGAATGCCTCAGGAACTTCCTTCCCACTTTGCCAATGATTTGCTAAGTCAACGTCACCAATCCAGCTCTCTGTATTACCACTTGAAAAGCTGATATTGCCCTCTTCCTGGTTCATTTGTAACTGAAAAGACCCAAGTGCTGAGACTGCTTTGGACCACAAGTACACGCTCACTAACCAATACTCAGTAACCAAAACTTAGATTGATAACTCATTTTTAAAGCCACCTATCACAGCTCAATACAGAAACAAAATTTAAAGAATAATTCACTAAATCTCCTTAATCCTTCAGTCCTAAAATCTAATATTGGTAAACCTGACTCGATTACATGGGCTCGAAAACACAAATGTCAAACGCAACTCACCAGACATACAATTATGCCTTTCCTCAGGAAGATGTGGACAAGACCTCCTAAATATCTCAGCGGCAGGAGTGACAAGTGACCATGTATCCCCCATCAGCTCCCATTGTCAATGGCATGCCTACGCTCCCCTAAAAATCACACCTTCCTTATGAGTAATACCTTCCCCTGTAACCTTACTTTAAAAGGTTCAAAGGTCAATATCCTTTTCTTTCAGTAAGTACAGAAAGAAGCCACACACAAGGATTTTGCCATCTGGCTTAAGCACACCTCCCCTAAGGTCTTCAGTCCTTTCTGAACCCTAACAATTCCAGCTGTGGTCAAGGCAGTCTCATTTGCAAGAGAACAAGAGTCATGAAGACAAAAAAGGGGTTGAGCTTTTACAACTGCATCATGGTATAATCTGTCCTAAAGCAGGAAAACGCCTAATCGGGCTTCTCTCAACCCTAACCGATTCACTATCAGGATCTGTCTTTTTTCTACATCAATCCCTTATGTTACTAACACTTCTTGTAAAAAATATATACTTTGTAATTAAAAAATTGAGAAGAAAATCACTCCCCGTCTCAGAGTAAATATTATGTTGGTGTCATTCAGCCTAAGGTAGTTCCTTCTGACAGCCGTACACCCCCAAGCCGAGAAGTATGTGTCTCTTATAGAAATCCTGACCAAGGTGGGGATGCAGGTGGCTTAACATACTATTCTCTTTGATAAATACTGTTCCATCCAGGAGAGATTAAGAGTGAAAGTTCAAAAACAAGGGGCCAGACTTAGACTCATCTCACAAAGTCAAAACTTTTGAAAAACACACACCAAACAGTTTTTACATTAAGAAAAGTCCAACTTCTAGGAGGAAGTGAAAACTAATTCTGACATCCTAGACCAGTCGTTCCCATGTTCAAGTCAGACATATAGCAGAAACACTTCTCTCTTACTTGAAGTTACCCATGCAAATGGAAAATTGGGAAGCCAGATAATCTGAACTTTGTATAATATTCAAACTTAATTTTGATAGCTTCAATGACTTCCCCGTGCCAAATTGAAAAACCTCACTTCTATTTCCCATCATCTCTGATGTGACATATCTAAACATAAACCTAAAAAGCAAGGGCCATGATTTTCAAATGGAAGCCCTGACTAATCCAGTCTTTTCACTTTCGGGTAGTGAGAACCCTAAACCTGACCTCCCTTATGCACACAGCAGTCCTTACAGGACAACTCTGATCAGCAATCTCTGTCTGTGGGGCTGAACTTAAATTCTACTGTCCTCAAAACATATACTGCTTGTCCCTTCCTGTACATTATTCTACCAAATTTCCTCCCCTGATTCATCACCTCCCAGTTCCCAGCGAGGAGGTACCCAAAAAACCAGCTCACGGTGCACTCTCACACCACACTTCCCCCTAAAGGCAGTGGTTCCCAAACAGAAACAGGTGGGGGCCCCACAACACGGAATGTTGGCTCCACCTCTGACCCAGAAAGTCTAAGGTCAGAGGTAAGGCCCAAGAATTTGCATTTCTACTAAGTTTCCAAGTAATGTTACTGGCCAGGTACCACACCCTAAGAACCACTGTCCTAAGGAATCCAAGAATGGTTTCAACAGGTCTTCTTGAATCCTGAACACTTACAACACTAAATCTTAACATGTCTTTTGTTCAGGGGACAACTGTAGCCTCCATCAGATTTTGAAAGGTGACCACTCCACTGAGTGATGAATAAAACTGTCCCCCAGGACTCAGCCCCTTTTCATACCACTAGCCAGAGTGCAAAGGTAGCACATCTTCATGTGAACAAGTACTCATTTGCTGAACTTATGTTTACTGCATCTTTTAGAAGAGAATATTTAGGGGAAAGGAATCACACCAAAGAGTGAAGGGGTAGCCTTGGGAACCTGAGGTGGCTACCTGCCATATCAGCAACTGAGTCTTCTTAAAGCTGTGGGTTCCAAAGGCCTCCTAAAATCCATTCCTGTCAACTAACCTTCTGATCCAGAACCAGTACCCAGGTATGCAATGCCCCAAGGTGTGTATTTCGCAGGAAAGAGCAATTACCATAATCATTGAGTTGTATGCATTCCTAATGAAGGCTACTCAGTTGTCAGTTTAGGAATGACCATCCGCCTTGACTACAGTTACATGTATTAACTGATCTTTGAAAATCTGCTGTGAACTGATATCGTGTGAATTAGGCAGAACACTGACGTCCTTGAGAAAACAAGTTTGCAGTAATTTTTGATTTGTTCTTATTGTCACCCTACCTGGTTGAACCCTTGGCCTGATACACTTGTTTATAATTACAAAGAACTGCAACTCTCTGGGGCACAGCAGAGATTTCAATTTTTCAAAGCCTCCATCATCACAGGCCTCATGGCAAATTTTCCTCATGGGAAATACATTTTTATTATAATAAGCCTGTTTTAAACTAACACTAAATTATCTAACATCTTTAGTCTTTTTAATAAAGAAAATGTAAGGAATGCCACACACACACACAAATCCTGATTTATTCCCTGTTTCTCACACATAATTGGCATTGTTCTACTTAAAAGGAACAGTGAAGACTCCAAAAAAAATGTTTAGATTTAATTTTAAGTGCGTGTTAATCTGAGTAACTTTAAGTACAGAAAAGAGTTAGTACACCACAACCATTTTCTACACTTTTATTTTGTGGTGATTGTGAGACAAACACAGTCCAAACATTAAACTTCTCATCCTCCCCTTCCAAGGTCTATCTGACTCCACAGTTCATGCACCCCAGTTACAGCAGTTGTTGGGTTAGGATAATGGCTTCTCACCAGGATTCCAGTTTATCCTTCTGAATCCCTTTCTCATCTCTTAACAAAAATGCCACACATACATGTGGTTGAGAGGCGAGGTCTTCTTTACACTCACCACCAGGGGGCGTGGAGGAGCACAAAAGCCTCAAAGCCTGCTGGGCTCTTGACTCCCCTCAGCCTGAATCTGCCGCCTTTCCCGGACTCCTAATCTGGTCTGGGAAGGACCATCACAGTCATGAACTAACAGGCACTCTAATGAGTACTTAAAAATACTTTCACTTGTATGCCATCTCTAACAGAGCCATGCAGGTCTCTGTGAGATGTGAATCTTTTGGTTCAGTACTTCGGTCTATCCCTGTTCTTTGCCTTTCACATCATCTGTGAATCAGATTCTCTCCCAGGCAGGTGAATCACTCCCCACTTATAAGTGAGGTGCTTGGGGGAGATGTGTTAACTGTTTCAGGCCACTTGGGTGCCTTTCAGTCAGGCTGCTTCAGGCCAGAAAACCTCAGTCCCATCCCTTTCCACTAATGAATTTAATCGGTAGCCAGAAGTCAGGGGAGTTGATGCAGAAGACGCCTCCCCAATTAGCAAGCCTCAGTCAGAAACTACCTACAGGGACAGGAGATCCAGGGGGAAGACAGCCCACTCCTAATTATTCCTGTAGAGGAAGGGAGGTCCAGACTGAGACTCCAAAGGTAATGGAGAATCAGGGAGGCACAAAGCTGAAGGAAGTGCTGGCAGCTGAGGCTCAGGCAGCCCACAGCCACCACTCTCAGTAGCCCAGTGGTGTGATAAACAACTGAGGGCTCCTCAGACACATCTGATGCCCCTGTGCGCCAGGAGTCCCAACCCACACCCACACAGACATGCCACAGAGACACAGATGGACACACACACACACAATATATATATACACAGCCTCCGTGATGACTTAGCACCTCACTGCCAGGAGTATCTTCTGTAACAGACATGCATGTGTACGTCAGTTCATGCACACACACCAGCACCCACAGCCTGCTCTGCTCCGTGACAGTACTGGGAATGCCCCTGTGAACTGGCCAAGAAACGAGGGTGGGCCAGTAAGAGGCAGTGCTTAGCTCTACTAAATGAGCCCATCACCAGCACCTAGGAAGTGTTTCCCCAGATTGAACGTGAGATTTTCCTACCTCTGCTCCCTCATAAATTAAATCTATTCTGGTTTTCTAAATCAGTCTGTAAACAATTCTGAGTCAACCCCTTGGTCATATTCCTGGGGCTCACTTCCCTCTAGTTGTAGAATGAAGGGAGGGAAAAAGATACACCCCATTTGATCTTGCCGAACAGTAAAGATTAAGGGAAAGTGTTCATAAAAAAAATCACAAAGAAGCTCCCCACTCTGTGGCAGTCTTACACATGTGTACAATGAGTTTACCAGCCCATAAATATATTTAACCAACACAACCTCATGCTGCAGAGTGTACAAGGGTCTGAGAGTAAACGACTGGCTAACATTTCTTGCTCTGGGCGAGCATTCGCCTCTTTGCATCTTCTTGTCTAAGTCACTATAAGGTGTCAGTGTCAATCATTACCCTCTCCAGGTCCTGCCGCAGGTGCGTGAACAGCTGCAGCCTCCTAAACAAGACATCCTGCTCCCGCTTCGCTAGATTGTCCTCTTCGTCTTTCTTTGGGGTGATCAGGGGCTTGTTGAAGTTGACCTTCCTCTTCAACTTCCAGTACTGGTACAGGAAATCCACTACTTCCTCAGGCAGCCGTAGGGCCCTGGCAACATCCAGCAGGTTGACGAAGGTGTAGAACTCATCCTCCAGCTGTTGCAGCTTCTGCTTTCGGACACTCACCCGGTGGGCCTCCTCTCGGTTCTGTTCAAGGTTGGCAAAGGGATCCAGTGGATTCCGGGGGGAACACTCAGGGGCCCCATTCTCCTGTACAGCCCCCTCGCCTAGGCTCTCCTCTGGTTTCCTGTGTGAGCTATGCTTCGGGCAGTAGGACTTGAACTTGACTTCATCATTCTCCGCCAAGATGGTCTTCATCTCCAGGCCCCGGTCAAAAGCACAGGTCACGTGGAAGGCTGTGCGGCAGTTCTTCACAGAGCACTGGGAGAACATGCAGAGAACAAGAGAAAAGACCATTATGGAGCAACAACGACCAAAGCATTTAGTGCCAGACACCCCCTCTCACACACACACAAAGAGCCACACTTCAAGCGTGTGCTGTGACAGAAAAGTTTTACATGGATTAACCCTGGCAGATCAAGTCGTGTTTTAAATGAGGTAAGACTTGGGATTTAAGGAAACTCTTCATTTGAAAGGTTTCATAAACCAAACCATAACCTTCTTAGAAAAGCAGCTGCATCCAAATCCCCTCTGAAATCAGACACAATTATACAAACGCAGGTGGAGATGAAGGGGGCGTGGCACTCAGATCATAAACAAAAGAACATGCGCTCAATATGCAGAATATACTTTGAGGCATTGATTTGGTTTTTCTTATAGGGTTTATATAAAACCTTGAGTAAGAATTTCCTCAGGGAGCCTGGCTAGTTAGCTCAGATGGATAGAGTGCATCCTTGTAAAACCAAGGTCAAGGGTTCAGTTCCCCATACTGGCCAACCGCCAAAAAAATTTTTTGAAAAAATAATAATAATAATTTCCTCAGGAAGAATGACCACTAGCCAAAGTTTTGGGAGTCCCAACACAAGTGGAAAAATAAATGGTATTCTTCATCAAAGCAACACTAAGGGTCACGGCTCAAGAAGGAGAATAAAAACCTGAGAAGAGCAGAAAAGAATAAGAGACAAGAAGAATCCAGCACAGGAAGGATGGGGAAAGGCCTCCACACCAGTGAGGAAGCTCCACTGGAAGGAGAAAGTTTCAGGTACTCCACGGAGAGCCCCAAGCTCTGAGATCTGTGTACACCACACCTGGCAACTGAAGAGTGGTGGCAGGACCATGAGGGACCCACTTCCTGTGGGTCGCAGGGAGGTCAGCCTAGAGGCTAGGTGTCATCAAGCTGCACAAAACACCTCTCTTCTCACTGCCTAAACAGGGCTACAATTTAGTGCCTTTGATCCAGACAGCAAGCCCCTGGCCTAGCAGGAGCAAAATGATTAACTTCGCCCCATCTGATCTTGCTGCTGTGCAAATCCCCGGAAGAAGGTTCCTCGTGGTGATTGAAGCCAGTCCCTTAAAAGCAACACTGTACTGTGTGAGGCCAAGTGATCCCCGGGGCATGCCAGGGCTGCAGAGAGCAGAATCCAGTGGCTCCAGGCCAATTGAAAAGCTTAATTCAACTCATTCAACAGACCCTGAATCATGTAACTATGGATGGCAGAAGCTAGAAGTGGGGCTTTTTCTCCCAGTCAATTCAGTGTTTAAGAGGTGACTCACCACCAGCCATGATTCCTTCATTACTATAAAGTCTCTTTTACTCAGAAGTACAGAAAATCCAGTTCCCTTCACCATTCCCCCATTACAAACACCTAAAGCACATGAACTAACATAAATCTGTAATTCTACCTATAAATCACCACAACCCCAAGAAATGTGTGAAATCAGCTTTGGTGGCAGAACACACACACACACACACCTGGCCCCTGTCATTAAAAGACAAAGCATCCTCCCTTGTAGCACGCAGCCAAGTGGGAAGTAAAAGTGGGAACAGAAGACTGAGACACTATCTGCGTTTGGCTTAAACTACACTTAACCCAAGCACTCTAACCTTAAAGAGAAATGAGCTGCAGCAGAATATTTATACAGGACTTTGTAAGGATGCCAAATGGCCTTCCTCTGGGTTTTCCTATTCAGGTTGACTCAGCAAACAGATGTTACAGAAACGTAAACCAGAGCCTTTGCAGCTGCAGACATTTCATAGAGAAATTCTTTTAATAAAAATCAATCCATTCTGTGAAGATATGAAAAATCATCAGCTTTCCTTGGCCTCATCTCCTTCAAATTAATGTTCTGGGAAAAAGAGGTCAACAGCAACAAAAAAAGTCATTATATTGTCTCTCCTCAAAAGAGAAACAAAGATCCCATTTGCCCACCTCTTTTAAACATCAATTAATGATCAGGACTGGCATGCTCAGGAAAGGGCAGAAATTCTATGCTCAGAACAACATCATCAGGTAGTATGGAAGGAAATGATTTCCATTTTCCTTGGTCTGCCACAGCTTCTTTCCTCAAGTGCACACATGTGTACACACACACACACACTCTCTCTCTCTTTCTCTCTCTCTCTCTCATGCCTTTTTTAATCTCTCCTCCATTCTCCTTCCCCAATCCAACTCTCAGGCCAGAGGTGCGTGTCACATTTTAGTTTTTTTTGTTTTGTTTTGTTTTGTTTTGTTTTGTTTTAAAGATGACCGGTAAGGGGATCTTAACCCTTGGCTTGGTGTTGTCAGCACCACGCTCAGCCAGTGAGCGAACCAACCATCCCTATATAGGGATCCGAACCCGTGGCCTTGGTGTTATCAGCACCGCACTCTCCCAAGTGAACCATGGGCCAGCCCTCACATTTTAGTTTTAAACAGATTCTATTCATATACAAAAAAATCCTTACTACTTTCAAGGTCGCCAGCCAAATCCCATCAGATGTCTCATGCCCCACCCTCTGAATATTTCTATTACATTTGCGTTCTCCAACACCAGTAGAAGTGATAATGAAGAAAAACAGAACCACTTGGCTTGTAAAAAAATTGAAAAACTTTAAAACCACCAATCAGTGGGTACATAACCAAAAGAAATATTTATCAGGCAAAATACTAACTGATTTTGCCAAATGAGGTCATTTCTTTAAAACCCATGACTGGCAGTTTGACCACGCTCATGGAGTCTGTCTGTGTTGTGCTGTTGTGTTTTCTGTATGAGAGAGAAGCTGCCCCCAAACAGTGCCTCTGTTCCCAGAATTCAAAAGAAAACTGAGGAAGAGCCTGTACTGGTACATTCCAGAGGAAGTCAGACTCAACCTCTAGGGCCCACATCAGCCATACACAGCACTCCAAATCATGATCATCTAAATTTCAGTAATGTGAGGCCAGAAATTAACTTCTCAGGTAGAGTTTTAGACAACATGAAAAAAACACACCACACCATCTACATTCTCTCCTGAAATTTTACCCACCTCGTGACTTTCTATACATGTCTGCATGTGGACATACAGTGCAGGCAACATTTTTATATACGGGTGTGCTGTGTGTGTGTGTGTCTCTCTCTCTCACACACACACACACATACATAAGGGGCCATAAAGAACCAGATATCCAGACTGTGTGCAGATCAGAGAACAACTGATGCAAAGAGTATCTCGTGCAGCACCTCATGGACACTCCTCTATCTAGTGGTGCTCCAAGGAGGAGTTTCTGTTTTTGCAAATATGAAAGCCTCAGCATACCCAGTTGATGCCAACAGGTGCACGCACCTCAGGAAGTAGGAGTCTCAGAAGTCTGTGACTGCAGGTGGGAGGGTGACCAACTCTCAAGTTCCATGTCAAGGAATGTCTCTATAAGACTCTGGTTCTTCCCAGGAAGAGTCTGCCTCTGGAAAGAAGCTGTGGCACCAGGCTCAGGCGGACTTCTAACTACCACTGACTGCTAAAGCTCGAGTTCTGATTACACAGAATAACATCAGTCAACTAAAGGTGTTTACGTTGGGCTGCCATCATCTCTCAGGAACCTCACCCTGCTGCTTGCACACTAGTTCTCTCTCCAATCTCTCTGAGAATTCACAGAGCCCTCTCATCCTGCTCCCTACAACACAGGAAAGGAATATGAAGCTGTTCTTACTAAGCTAGTTACCTGTATGGAGGCCCCAAACTTCTCATTGCAGAGGCTGCACACTAGCGCCCACCGACTGCTGGGGATGTGAGACACCTTTGTGATGGGCTCCATCTTCTCGGGGCTGCCAATGCTCACCTAGAGGTCCAAAAATAGCAAGACAGGGTGGCACAGGCAGTCAGAGGCTGAACATGGACATGAGAAACTTAAGATCCATTAGATGGTGGCAAAGGACACTCACCCTCCTAGAACAAGCAAACCCTACTTTAAAAGCATCAGGACAGCAACAGGGTCCCAGCTCTGGGCCAGTGGCAGTAGAACCCAGAGCCCAGTTCCCATCTGACACAGGTATCCCCATTTGTAAAAACACTCAGATAACTCAGTCTTTACTTCTCACTCAAGTGTCTGATGGCAAAGACTCTTATGTATCAGGACAATGCAATCTGCTATACCTCTGGCCCTGCAAGGAATTGGTCAAGACTAAAAGTCCATCCTAGATGTATTTAAACAGGTGGTCAACAATGGAGTGAGTAAACATAAGCTATTTTTAATCTCTCCCACTGAAGAAAACCATTTTCTTCAGTCAGAAAACATGACTACATCATTCAGAGTGGAAAACTACCAAGATAAACAAAGAAAAATGCCTCTGCATTCAGCCTGGATCACTGAACTGTATCCTGTTAATAGCAAACCACAAGATCCGGTGCTACCAAGACTCAAATCATGAAACCTCAATCCATATCATCCCCAGATAATTTTCCTCAGGAGGAAAAATGTACCAAAATCACACACCAAAAAATGCTGAAATTTGAATCACAAACGACATTCTCATAGTGAGCCATGCAAATTAAATTAGTCAAGGTCTGGGACTTGAAATAAATTAGACCAGACCTGAAATTAAAAAGGTTATGGCTGAGTAAGAATTTAAATAAAAATTGCAAAACTGTGACCTAAAGCAGTGATTCTTTTAACCATGGTGGTGCCGTGTGTGTGGCCTGCCAAGCACTAGGACTTACAGCCAATCCTTGGGGAATGGCACAGCCACACCCAGGCCATAGCTGGGACAGGCTTACGGGGACAGATAGGTGAGGCAAAGCCTGACACCACCAATCTAGAGTCCACCTCACTGCTGCTTCCAGGTAACATTTCCACAATTTACATACCATGACAGGACAGTGTGTTTGGGATTCAGTTGGAGGAGGTGAAGGGGGTAGCATTAAAAGGTCTTTTGAGTCATCAGCTACAATGCTGCCTATTCAGGAATGGTTCCCCACCCAGCCACCCAATCTCAGTTAAAAGCTGGGACCTTCTGAGCTAAGGTGCTATTGTGCTATTAAGAACCACACTTACCTCAGGGATCCACAGGGCACAGCTGACGTGGACCCACTTGGTGCCACTGCGGGTGGGCTTCATAGCTCCGCCCTTCTTGGGACACAGCAAACATTTTGGCTGAACCCCCAGGGCACATGTCCGGCACAGCCAACTGCCCTCTGGTACCTTGAGGATTCCATAACACGCCTGTAAAACAACAGCACAACCCCAAGGAAAAGAAAAAGAAAAGATTTACTCTTCCCATTAGACCTTTTAATTTTAAAACACCTAGAAAAATGTTAACAGAATCACCACCAAAGTAGACTCTTCCATGTCCACCTGACCCTCTCCCCTCAGGAAAAATGCCAGGAAGCCTCAGAGTAGTGCTCAGGAGGTATCTGAGCTCTGCAGATACAATACGTATTTATTTCGCAGAGGGTGTTCCTACTTGAGGATGGAAAGGTTTACAAAAAATCTGCTTTGCTGTGCTGCTACAAAACCCATCTATACCAAGTTTCTAAATATTGAGCAATAAATACTTAAAACACTCTATAGGATTAAGTGGGGGATCTTCTCTGCTTTATTGATGGGGGTGGGATACAAAGTATGGGGAAAAAACACAAAGCAGTTGAGAGTCTCCCAAAGCTATCAAATGAGATGGCAGTGGAAAAGAGAAACAAACTAAGGAGTGTCCTCATTCCCCAGGCTAAGCAACTCTTAACTAGATACCCATATTCTCCCAAGTGAATGCAACAGACACAGAATAAGGAGACATTCTAGACAAAGAGAATTTGGTCTCCTTAGCTGATATTTAAAACAAAGCCTGTTTTGCACAAGATGGCAAAACTACACAAGACGGCATAAACTGCAGAAATCAAGGCTTTTACAACTAAAGGAATTAAGATAGTTCGAAGAAAAAAGGCAAATGTTAAATAAGTGAAGAAATAAAACCACAGTGGTACCAGGAGCACATTCAGTGAGCCACTTAAAAACCAAACTGTTCAGAACTTTATCCTTAAATGAACTGGAAGGCAGGAAGTCAAGAGTCACAGTAACATAGCTCTGATTCTCCAGACAGAAAAAACACAGCCGCTGTGCAATCTGAATACCCAGGATGCAAAAAGGAAACCACAGGATGAGAGTTGAGTGAAGTCAAGTACCACAAAGGTTGCAGCCTAGGGGTGCTATGCCTGTGCCACAAATAAGCCACTGCCAACTTACCAGAAAAAAACTTTTTCTAAATGGAGGTAAATGACACTATTAAGGTTTCAAACACTAGAGGTCTATATCCAGCACTGTAGAGAGTCACATGTGAAGAGATAACTTTATTTTTTACTGGAAAAGCAGATCTAAGCTAATTTAAAAGATTAAATAAAGAATGCCTTAAAGACAAGCCATGAAGGATTTCTCAAAAGAAACATTAGGTAAATGTTAAGGAAAAGAGACATCGTGGTATGGCAGAAAGAAAAGAAGCTGGGGAACAGGGTGTCCAAAGCCCCCAAGCTCCAGTTCCAATTCTGCCACTAACCCATGAGACCCTAAAAAGCCCTACCCTGGCATCAGTTAACACATTTATAAAACAGGAGGTTTCGCCAGTTTAAAAGCAATATTTTTTTCAAAAATATTTTTCACAGGAAAAATAAATAATAAGTAAAATGGCAGGAAAAAGACTGAAAAGTCATCCAACTAAATACGAGAAGCACAGCAACAAAAAGGCAACAATGGTAGTCACACTGCGCATAATGACAGCACAAGAGAACCACCACAGCAATCTCTACTATCCCAAGGAAGCTTCCTCAACAATCTGAAAATCCATATTTACAAGATGGGCTATAACATGACTAAAGCAAAAGATTATGGTCTCAAATCTTGTCAAGGTGAACTGGGATAAGGCCACAGCTGTGAAGTCTTCAGACAGAGGTAAAGCACAAGGGGCAAACAAATTATAAAGAAATGGTAATTATGAACTTCATGGAGCAAACCCGATTTTTCTTACTGAGAGGTCACTCAAGCAACTATTCCACACAAGTCTTTCTTTCAAGTTTGTTTTAAATCTCATTATCGGGGCTGGCCCGTGGCTCACTTGGAAGAGTGTGGTGCTGATAACACCAAGGCCACAAGTTCAGATCCCTATATAGGGATGGCCGGTTCGCTCACTAGGGAGAGCGTGGTCCTGACAACACCAAGTCAAGGGTTAAGATCCCCTTACCGGTCATCTTTTTAATAAATAAATAAATAAATAAATCTCATTATCAACAGGTGAATTCAAAGAAAGTACCTCAGGACAGCCTTTGCCTTTATGTGGACACAAGCCCCCCCACAAATCCAAATCACTTCACTACTGCATTAAAAAATAAATAAAAGAGATAAGAGGCACTAAGACTGTTGTAAACTTTTTAAATTACCCAGTACACATCCTCAGTGAAGCCTGAGGATTTACTTTTCCATGGATGGTAACAACCACCAAATCCTACTGATATCAGGGAGGACAAGAAGTAACCTTTCAGACAAGAGGCTGCTTTGGTCTCCTTTGACAGCTCAGTTTATATACTAACACGTACTAACAAATATTATGGATTGAAATGTGTCCCCAAAAACATATTCTGCAATCCTAGCTCCAACTAATCTCAAAAAGTGACTGTACTTAAAAACAGTCATTACAGATGTAATTAGTTAAGATGAGATCACACTGGGGTAGGGTGGCCCCTAATCCAGTATGACAGGTGTCCTTTAAAAAGACAGCCCTGTGAAGACACAGACACAGGGAGAGTGACAATGAAGGCAGTTAGCTGCAAGCCAAGCAATGCCAAAGACTGCCAGCTAAGTGCCATAAGCTAGGAAGAGGCAAGGAGGGACTTCCCTAATGTTTCAGAGGGAGCACAGCCCTGCCAACACTTCAACTTTGGACTTCTAGCCTACAGAACTGCAAGAAGTACATTTCTGTGGTTTTAAGCCACCCAGTTTGTTATACTTTGTTAGTAGGGCAGCCCTAACAAACTAATATAGCAAACAAACCACGTCGTCTAAGGTTTGTTTGTGTTTTCAGTGCTCTTAATACCTAATCTCAGGTGTTGAAGCAGGACAGAGGGGGTCATTATTTCTTAAGAAAACTTGAGTTTTATGAATAAGAAAAAAATACTACATAAAGAAAGACAACTTCCACAGAGGATCCTAGCCTTCTGGTTATAAAAGCAGCCAAGCCACGCTTCGAATACAGTTAAAAGAACCTATTGGGGGGAAAGCTGTCTACAGGACACATTTCTCAGGATGGGGGGAAAATGGACCCTGTGTAGAGGAAGAATCTGGGCTCGGGGCGGCGGGCTCATGCTCCAGATGGCTTCTCTCTGGCCTCACTGCCCTATATACCTGGTGCACGCAGATGTTGCACTTATCGCAGAACACCATCTCGTTGCCGTCCTCGCCGTCAGGCGACTGGCAGACATCACAGACAACATCTTCATCGTATTCAATACCCAGCCCTTCTTCGGTTTCTATCGCGTGATTCATATTGTCATAGCACCGCTGCTCAAATTCCTCCAGGACCCTTTCCATGGTGTACTCATCTAGTTCAGGCATTCCTGAAGCAAAAATGCCACAAAACCCATTTTAATAAACCCATACTGGTAAAGAGCAGGATAAAACTATATCGGTTTATTTAAACTTACAAATAACTTACAATAGATAAAAAATATTATAAATAAATACACCCCCAGATTTTCTACTGAATGACTCTCAGATCCTTCCAAGGAAGGATCCTTAAATTAGAAGGCAGAGTCTTCCATGCAAAAGTTTGTTCCTTACGGTCCAGCACTGAAGACGTAGTGTACTATAAAAAGCCAAAGATAAATCCTGAAAAAATTCAAGATTATTAAATACATACACAGTTTTGTAAAATCATTATAGTTATTACACGTAACTAATATGTTAAGTGACTTCAAAACCATGACCAAATATTACGGTTTGAGTGATTTTTAAAAACTTTCCCTTCTTGGTGCTTAAAATGGTGCTCTGAAAACAGATTTCATTGTGAGCGCTAAAATGTTTTTAACTGGTTTACCTTTCCCCTCGCCCTCTGAATTCTACTAAGTTGAAATTAATAGTTAAGCAAATGCGTGAAAGACTGAAACACAAGGGAATGTCTGGAGCAAAAGAGACAGTTCTTTGTGAATCAAATAAAATGCATTCTTACGCAAGAACAATCAAAAATAAATTTCAAGTGGTTATTGTGGTTATAGCTAGTGTTGGGATAAGACTCTTACTTTCTTCTATTTCTGGATACTTTTCAAACTTCCTACAATGGAAACACTTGTGCAGTGAGGGAAAAAACAGATTATAAAAAATATTCAAACAGGGCATTTAAGCAGCAAAAAAACAATGGAAAGTCATTAGCACCTACAACAATGTATATGAGTTATCATAAAATTTTAAACCATCAAATTAACTTCTCAAGTTTTTAGACATTTGGATAACACATTAGTGCTGACACTGTGATAAGCCCTAAACACATATTCAGAGTCCATGTGTGGCTTGTAGAAGAGAGCAGCTGTACCAAGAGGGATGTGTACCGTGGAGGCAGGGCTCCTCGTGGCTCGGGCACCATGGATTTCCCATCCGTGCTCGGATCTAAACCCCCACATTTATTTCCCTTAAGGGAACTGAAGCCCAGGGATACTAAATGACAGAAGGAACTGGTCCCCACTGTTTTCTGCTCTAGTGTTTCTGTTTTTTTTCCTCTGTGATAACATTCAGATTCCTTTTTCTTTTGTTGTGGCCTGCTGTTTCTCAAAATTAATCCTACTCCAGCCAAGGTCAGCACATCTGTCACAGCTGGGCAAGCCAATTTCTCAAGAGCCCAAGGCTGTGACACTAACTGAAGCTATGACAGCCCTGGCTTCCCCAGGCAGCGAGGAACTGTCCTACTCTCCTACATGCCTACAATACTTATCTCTTCATCATCAGTTGAGAAAAGAATATAACACATCATCTCTCACCCATCTCCTTAAATTCTTCGTTGGTCAGCTCCAGCCACGCAGCATCCATGTCATTGAGGTCATACCGACACACACTGTCAGCCAGGGTCCGGATGTCCACATAGCCCAACTCTGGAGGCTCGGAGCCGGACGAGATGATGTACTTCTTGGGCCTGATGAACATGAGGGATTTCTCTTCAGACACGACCCTGATTAACAAGAAAACAAGGCTGCCAGGTTACCCTTTCTGCCACATAGAAGGAAGCTGGTCAGAGACCCCATGTGGAGCTTCCTCCTCCAGCTCTCAGAAGCCCTGTCACCACCAGGTTCATAAAACACAGGCTTAAACTCAATTGTCACTGCTAACAAAACCCTAACTACAAGTTGTTAAAGCCCCCAGAATAGAAATAGATACAAGTGAAACACTGCATAAGTCCTCAAAACCAGCTTTCCAGGACACCACTGTGCCCTGCTACCTTCTGTGACTGTGACTGCTGGGGCCTGCTGCCAACACCAAAAAACCCTGACCCCCAAATTCCTTCCATTAACTAGGCCTGGCCACTCCTGCTGGATTCCATTAGAACCAGCGCTTGCCAAGTACTGAGGAGGCAAGAACAGCCACACCAGCCACACAAGCAGGGCATGCACAGCAGGATGCTGGGGACAGAGAGGAGAGAGGGAGAGGGACAGAGGGGGAGGGAGAGGGAGAGGGAGGGGGGGAGGGAGAGAGAGAGAGAGAGAGGAAATTAGGCCTTGACCATTACTAAAAAACCTAAGAATCAGAGAGTCCTAGGCAAGTAGGGGATTCTCCCTACATAAACTTATGATCCCGGGAACAGGAACACTAGTCTCCTCTTCTCCTTACACTGCCACACTTCACCCACTCCCCAATCTGTTCACCCCTGGATAAGCGCTTTCCACCTTACCCCACTCAAAAGAAGGAACTGCACTTGAGAAGAGCAAACCACTCCCAACTTGGAGCTAAAGGCCCTCTTCCTAATCAGAGACCCCAGAGGTCCACAAGGTTCCTCTACATCTCTGTGCTTCAGCAGTTTGTGTTAATGCCAACAGGTTGCCCAAAGTTTGTCAAAGTATCTTCACGACCCTTATAATTACCAGAGTGATTTTATCTACATGACACTGAGATAGGCAAACTAAAGAAATTTCCTTCTACTCAACCAAGAGTAGGGTTCCACCTGAAACTTCTACAAGCCATGTTAGTGCTCTCACTCCTTTTGTCCTGAGCTTCCAAATGAAATTGAATCATTCAGCAAGTAATTCCTGGACTGGGACTGCCAACGCTGAAACAGGTGGTGTGCTGCATCTCAGACACAGACTCCGAGGCAGACACACCATGTCCACCCTGAAAAGCCCAATGCCCGCTCCACAATAAAGGCCAGGACTCTCGCCTTCAGGTGCCTTGGCACCTCCTGATCAGTCACATAATCTAAACATCAACAGTGAACTATAACACGATATGGACATTTGTCACCACTGAATAGACTCCTCAGAGATCCCAACAGGACAACAATCAAATTTGATCATCTCAAGAGCATGAGGTGGGTGAGGGCCAAGAAGTCAAGCCAGTCCAGACTCAGCAATGGTGAAAGAGGCCACGTCTCAAAACAGGCGGCAGAGAAACCAGGTGCTAGCTGCGCAAGCAGGGCACTCAATCCTCTCTCCGTGAGAGGAGACTCCAGGTCAAACGGAGCTGGACGGTGAGGAAATGAGGATCACCTCATTTCCTAAGAGATCCTGTTCCTGATCACCTGTTCCTAAGAGATCTGTGAGGTGATAAGTGACTGGTCAGTAAATCTAGAGAATGCACTACAAGAACAACTGGGAACAAACAGCCCATCCACAGAACTCATCGAACTCCTCTTCCCACAAACCCTAACCTGGCAGGTCTCCTCACACTTGCCCTCCCCCAGAGGTAGAGCCAGCCACTATAGCCAAGAAGCTGCCCTTGCTGATTCCCAGAGAGGCAGACACTTCTCTCCCCAGAGCCACTCTCCAAAGTGGACACATATGGAAAGAAGACGCAGCATGTGAACTCACAAATCCCCTCCCCTACCCAGTCACTTCCAAGGATGTCTCGGAATCTGCCCTCCTCTCAGCACTTTCCCAAGGCCCATGACCCTCAAAATCATCACCTTCTGTGCCTGAAGTGTGTTTCTATCACATTTCTACTTCCACTTGAGGCCTCCTTTATTTTACTGCTAACTCAGAAACTGCCTCCTCTCAGGTGCCCAGCTTTTGCCGAAGAAGGGCGTGGGGGGAGCACTTCTCTACCTGGCCACGGGCTGAGGGATGGTCCCTGGGCTCACTGGCACCTGGACTCCTTTCTCCCACTCCTGTCTCCAGGGATCTGCCAACACATAGTATTCATCCGGGTTCAGCTGGTAGGAGTCATGCAACTTCATAGCAGTGATCAGGTCTGTCCTAAACACCTGGAAAGGGAGAGAAAGGGACACTGACATTTGATATTTGCATTCTTATTGAGAGTGCTGGCAGCTGCAGGGTAACCATGGAGCTGTCGTGTAACAAGGTCACTATACCAGTATAGAACTAGTCTGACCTATTATAGAAAACCCTTCGCCTGCCGCACCTTTGCCTTGCTTCCTCAGGCTTGGGACAGCAGCAGCTGAGGGAATGCTGCCCTCTCACTCCTCAATCAGCACAGCAAGACACAGCAGTGTCTACAACATCAACAAAACAACAAAGCAGACCTTATCGTCCTCCTCTGAAAAACTTCCAAGAACTCTCCATTCACCAAAAGGGCTGCTAAAAACATGTACCTGAAAAATCCCTGGAGAGAGATACTTCACTCAAGGGTGCTCTCCCAGTAAATGTTTAGAAATAAAACTCCACTACTCCTATAACAAGTTCAAGCCAAATCCTTCTAGAACCACCAGGGTCTTGTCTTCCATATTCAGGCACCCCCCCACCACTCCCAGCCCCTGCCTCCTAGAGCACCAAGGCTATGGCAAGGTATCTGGTGAAGTGAAGGAGCAGGGCTGGCTGGCGCCAGGTAGAAGCGCAGGACTGGAAAAACCTGGGAGTGAAGCAATGACAGGTGCTGGAGTGCCAAGCCAGGGGACGGGCTTGCAATGAACCTGTCTGTTTGTACACCTTCACCTGGCATAACTTCTACCCAGGAAGCAGCATCTGTGGGGAGAGGAGGGAGGAGAAAGATACTCTCTGCCATTCTGCCAAAATTAGAGAGACCCACAAGACTCAAAATTGCTCCTCCAAGAGAGCTCTCCAATTCCTCAGCACAGGCCCTCCCAGAGCCTGCTTCTGTTCAGACTAATGGGCCTGTGGCATCCGTGGTCACCAAGGCCTGACCCCAGAAGGAGCACAACACTGCCTCCCAGCTGGGGCCGCACAGCTGGTTCCCTCTCAAGCCTTGTCCTCAGCCCACTCATGACTAAGGACTCCATAAGGCAGCTCTGACCCTGGCACCAGAGCAGGCCCAAAGTTGTGTTTGGCAGTAGTGAGCCTCATCTGTAAGCTGCCCTCTCTGTTTACACAAGTCACAATGCTGAACTCTCTCTTCTCAGGACAGGGAGTTCTTTCTTGTGCTGCTAAGCACAGTTCACATCATATGCCTGCTAACAGGTCCATATTTGTTTTTCCTGGTGGCGTTTCAGGCTGGTGATCACTTTAATAAACTTCACCATAATGAAGTCTGAGGCAGTGTCTGAATAAAAGGCCACTTCTCCAGGCTGCCTTTTTCAATGCTGACTTTTCCCCCAGTATGCCAGTCCTCATTTCTAAAGTCCCATTAATAAGCATGAACCTAGCTGTGCACCTTCCACAAAAATCATACATGACATCAGGTCCCCTTCAAGCATGGCACCCTGAAGCAGGTGCAGCCCAGCATGCTGACTTCCTCAACCACACCCTCCTGTCCCGAGAGGAAAGCCCTTCAAAACCTGAGTCATGGGTATACACCTTTAAGAAGCAAATCAGATGAAAACATATTCCAACTAAGTCCTACAGGTAAAAAACAAGGGGAACTGACAAAGAAGAAGGAAAATCAAACTAAAGCAACGAGGTGAAAAAAACGTTCCTTTCCTCAAAGACTCACAGGAGGAACTGGTCAAGAACTGAACTGGTCAAGAACTGAAACAGACGCCCTCAGACGGACCTAACTCCCCAAGCCCTGGCGGAGCTCAACATCAGTGCTTTATGTATGAACTAGTTTGAACTCACAGCTAAACTCTGAGACATTATAGAAAAAAATCTAGACCAAAACAGGCCGGGACAAGGCCAGCGCAGTGCCCATGCTGCTCAGTGATGGTGCTGGAGGGGGCTCTGGCCGCACTGCGGAGGCTCTGGCGCTCCCCACACCACGTCACCGCTCCTCATCAGAGCCCCTGTGCTCCTGTGCTGAGATATCAGGAGCACAGTGTAAACATCAGAAAGGTATCATGGGGCCAGAGAGGCAGCACAAGGAATTAAAGAAGAAAGAAAAAGAGCAGCAGAGATGCTCCAGCACTGCAGAAAAGGGAGTGCTGTAGGTTCAAAAGAACAAAAGGCCTGGAATAAATCAAGTGGCTAAACGGCCACCTTCTCATGAATATCTGATCTAATGTGTAAGTGCCTCCTGGGACAGTTTTCTACAATTCTAAAGGATGTACACTATGTCCTGGTGGAGGATGCTATTCCACAACCAAGTAACTCCTCCATTCTTCGACACAGCACCCTCCTGGCACCCCCATTACAGTCCAGGAAGTACCTCCGAGGAATTGGCCTCTGCTTCCCCATTAAGCTATCTTTCAAGTCATCCCACCAAGAGGCAACACAAAACTAAAGCACTCAACTGAAAACTGTCACTCCCACAACCTGTTCACTTGAAAACTGTGACAAATTAAAAGACCTTTTCTTCAATGACTTAAACCCTCAGGGTCCAGCAAAGGTTTCCAGAAAAAACAGATCACAGCACTGGTAGGGGACCCTAATCAACAAAGGCCAGCAGAGAGAAATGCACCTAAAAATAGTTTTAGACAGACAGACAAACAACAAAATGTGGGGTACCAGGGAAAACATAAGATGAGAAACAAATTGGGAAAAAGAGGGAAAGTCTTAAGCATAATACCCAAAACAAAACTCGCAGAATTACATTGGGTTTTTGCCAAATAAGCCACAAATTCATGGCTAAAACTAACTTTAGGCTGGCAGTGACTTGGCAGCAGCTGAACCTGCTGATCTCCTGGCTAGAGGAAAAATTGTTGGGAGCCAGTGAAGATGGAACAGGAAAGGAAAAAAAGAATATAATTAATAAGAACAGCTGACATTTACTGAGCACTTTTTAGGTGCCAGGAACTACTCCCGTGGTGTGTATGTGTTAGCCTATGTGTATTAACCCACTTAATCCTCACAAGAATCCTACAAGGCAGACACCTGCATTATTCCCATCCTACAGATTTGGAAACTGGGGCACAGAAAGGTTAAGTAACTTGCCCAAGATTGCATAGATAGACACCAATCAACCATGTGTATGGGGGGCAGCATGTACTCATGCACACACGTATACGACATGCACAGTCAGGCAAGCATTCAGGAAGTACCTCTGAAGGCTTTCGATCTTCATGTCTGGAGCAGGAACTTCTCCTGTGCTGGGATCGGGAATTCTGGGACCAAGTAGTTGACAGGCCTAAAGAAACAAATATTCAAACAGGAACCATTAAAACTACACAAGCCACAGAGTGTTCTCAGGAGTTTTCTTACCCAGACTCCTCCAGGCTCACCATAGCATAGTACCAGGAGACAAGACAACGGGCGATGCTCTCTCGGCTCTCTCCCACCACTTACTTAAACACTTATTTCCCAGAGCAGGCTAAGGCGATCACACAGGTCTGTGCTGTGTGTAGGATGCTGTACACACATACAGCACACGAGAGGCGAGCAGACCTTCAGAACACCATGCAGGTGGAGCCTTCACCCGTGCACCTGCACTGCTCAAGAGGTTCAAAATCTCACATTGGTAAATTCAAATTGAAAAACATCTTACTAAGTTTTCAGTAAGCTTTCTAGATGCTAAGATCACTATGCTGAAGCCTAAGGCCACCCCAAAAACATTTATGAAAAGAAAGTTTCAACTCTTCAAAGCATAACAACTTAGTATTCTCTAGAACAGGGAACCTCAAGCCTATCATAAAGACTGAAGAGGCTAATGGCCAAATAACCTTTAAAACTGCCTCTCCACTTTGCCATGAAAATGTCAACCGGCTTTTTTCTCTACCTTTCTTCCAGAGGTGCTCTAATGCTGTCATCCAGCCTGCCCCCCATCAGGACACCAATGTGTCCTAAATGCTGCCCAGTCTGAGCTCTTCTCTGGCCAGAGACCTCTCTGCAGCACCAATGACCCCACCCTGGTTTGACACGCTCCCTTGGCCTCAGTAGCAACTCCTTTTCCTAGTGTCCCCACTTTGTGGGTTCCTCCTCGTCCATGTAATCCCATAAGCACGGCTGTTGCCCATGAACTCTCTCCTCCTGCTGCTCCAAGTGCTCTCCCAAGGGTGCTCATCCATGTCCACATCTGACCCAGCACACCCTGCGGAGACTGTTGGACCTATATTCCTCCCTCCCAACCTCCAGATCCAGTCTCACCTTCACATCAGACATCAACCCTAGAGTGTTCCTTAGATCTGTCAACTCAGCATTACAAAACCACCACAACATTTTACTGGAGCCTGCTCTGCCATTTGTATCCCTCCTTTTATGACTATCCTAGACTCCTCTCACTGAGGACACATCCAATCAATGGTCAAGCCATATCCATTCAACTTCCCAACACATCAGAATCCCAGCCCCTACTCTCTATTTCTGCCACTGCGTCCTGTTAATTTGTTACGCAGACAACTGCAACAGCCTCCTATCTGTGGTTGCCATGATGCTGCCAGATACCAAAACAGCCCTCACAACCACCAGCAGTATTTGTCCAACTTCCTGATAGCTTCTTCCACCTTCTATCTTTAACATTCATCACCCTGATCCTGAACACCTACTGTACCATTTCCCAGAAATTAACAAAACACACACACAAAAATATTTTTTTAAGCCAAAAGCCTGAGGAACTGCCACTCTGCCAGTAAAATCACTTGTCACTCAAACAGGAAGCTTTTCTCTACAGAATACAGAGACAGGGACACAGAATCAAAGCACCCTTAAGACCTTAGGGACATTAAGAAATAAATTCTGCGTATAAGCCTATCATCAGACTTGCAATGGCCAACCCTAAAAGGGATTGCCAGTCTTCCCCTGACAGGGGGACGTGGGCACTATCTTTAGGCACCAGTCCTGAGGCCCGTTACTAGGTCAGCTGACTGACTGTTGTTATGTCAGCAGAATTAGATTTCCTACAGGTGGCTCCATGGCATTTCAGTAAACATTTGAGAAAATTCTTCTTTAAAAAATAATAGTAAGTATGTCTCTTTAGACTCTAAATGGATAAGAAATGTTTCACTCCCACACTGAAAGAAATATTAAGAAATACTCAGGGCACATTGGGGTGAGCCCAACTTGCAGAAGCTCTAAATCTGGCCGTTATTAGAAAAAGGGAAGGGAAGGAACCTGGAGCCCCGGGTGGCTCATAACGTCTACAGAGAGGCCCCTCTTTCTTCCTCTGGTCCTGGAGGCCATCCTCCAGCCGATCCACAGCCTAAAAGAAGAGATGAGGAAAAGCACATGCAGTGTCTGGACGGGATTCACAGAAGGTTCCAGAGGAAAGGAAGAGATGGCCCTTTACTTTGAATTACTATGAAAAGGGTTGTAAATAATAAGAAACAAAGCCAGAAATTTAAAAAGAATCACTCCACTGCTATACTTTAAAAACTAACATGAGGTAGGGGAGGAGGGTCCTTAGAGTCAAAAACTTTCAGAGGTAAAGCAGAAACAACAAATTTGTTCATTCTTGGGTTTTGTCACCCTCTTGTCTCTTCTTGGGATCTGTCAAGATCCCTCCCAAGTAGTTTCCAAGGTTCCCAGGAAGCTTACAGCTTTGCTGACATAGAACACAAGCCGAGTAGTAATACTCATTTAGAAATTTTTCCTAGGAATGCTTTTATAAATCTTGAAAATTGGTGTCTGCACCACATTTACTTTTAAAAACAGATTTCCAAAAATGCTACAAATTTGGTACCCAATAGTAGTGACCAAGAGAAACTCTGGTCTACCCAAAAATAGTCTGTTCCTGTCCCTCTTAATTTACCTGGTGTTGATATAATGCAGAAGAAAAGAAATAAAAATTAATCCCATTAAACTCACTTTGCATAAAGGAAAAGACTGGAAAAGAAGCTAAATTTAAACTATCATTGACCAAAGAAATGTTCTTAGCAGCTTATTTATAAAAGCCAAAATCCAGAAACAACCTCGACATCCACCAACAGACTGTGAATGAATAAATAAACTGTAGAACACCCATACAATGGAACAATATCCAGCAGTAAGAAGGAATGAGCTACTGATACATGCAACATGGATGAGCGCTGAAATAATTACTTTGAGTGAAAGAGGCCAGACCAAAAGAGTGCACACTGTATTATTCCATTTATATAAAACTCTGGAAAATGCAAACTAATCTATAGTGACAGAAAGTTGATCAGTGGTTGACTGGGGAAAGCAGGAGGAAAGGATTATCTTGATTTTGATGACTTCATGAGTGTAAACATGTCAAAACCTATCAAAGTTTACACTTTAAATATGTATGGCTTCCTGTACATCAATTATCTCTCAATAAAGCTATTTTAAAAATCATCACTATCGTCCATTAACAGTAAAGGAAAAGAAAAGTCTCTATTTTACTTTACACAGGTGGCTTGTATAAAACCTACACTTTACTGCTGAACCAGGTGAGATCCTGGGACAGGGAAAGGAGATCTGAGGCTGCTGCTCTACCTTCCATGTTAAGTAGCAGGTATATGTGGCTGGTGATCTCTACCTTCTGATTTGTTTTTTGCTCATATCAAAAATGGTTACTGTATCAAGAGCTATTAGTATATGACCCAGAATTTACAACATATAGCACAGCTAAGTCAGTGCTACGCACACAGCAGATTCTCAACAAATATTTTTTTGAAAAGTAGACAAAAATTTTTTAAAATGTCATTGTTCAGGACCGACAGTCAGTCATGCCCTAACAAGAATCATCACTATAACTCAAGAACTGAAGGTGGCAGGTACCAAAATATACTCCTGTTTTACCTAATAGTAGCTATGCTCTTGAGCTCAAGGAAAATGAGGTCAAGGAAAATAAAGAACTAATACATTTAACAACAGATCGTTGGGGCCACTGCTTCCTGCTTGGAATGCACCTACAACTACAGAAACATTCCCAGGAGTCTAGCAGCTAGCCACTCAAAGTGAGCATCTTGCTATGACACATCAACACTCCTCCCTAAGACAGTGCCCAAGTGGGCAAGGAAGCTCCCAGAACATTATCAAAACAAAAACAGTTCACATCCCTTTTAAAATTTTTTTTAAAGGTATGTTATAAAATATTTTTTGGAAAGTATTTGGATGGGAAGGGAGTAAAACTAGAAATGAGAGTATTTCAAACACCAAAAAGACTGGGAGACAGTGATTCACTATAGCAAAACACCAGCCACTTGTTAAAAACTATGCGTGAAGATTATGCTGAGTGGGTGTTGCATTTTTTTTCCCCAGAGTTCTGATATTTGATAACAAACCAAATTAAGAATATAATAAGTAGAGTTTTGTTTTATTTTCTTTTTGCTTTCAGGCAACAAGTTGGGAACTCTAAAAATTTGGTAATAATATCTAAAATTATTTTATTACCATTCAGAAGGTAAGATTATTACCTAAAGTTAAGTCCACTTTCGTAACAAATTTAAATAACTTAAAACTCTTGACATGTACACTGTTTAAGTAAGAACAATTCTATATTAAACTATCTTATATTAAATACTGAAAAGAATGAGTGGAGAAAAAATTGTCTAGTTTTTAATATCTCCAACTTCCATTAAAACAGAACCTTCTGGGGTAATACAAAGTTATCAAAGACTCATAGATCAAAGCTATGAGCATGGGCCCTGACCATGCAGAACATTCTGAGCCCTTCTTTCTGGTCCTATTATTATAAAGACATCTCGAACACTCCCCTTTGAAATATTAAAAATAGCCATGCTGTCTTGCCCTAGACCCAAAATAAGGGAAAATCTCAAGAGTAAATCTAAGACATATTGCACACACCTCCCACAATTGATAGCTCATGTGTGATATGGTTCTCAGGTTGCACCATGCATGAAAGGTTCAGAAATTAGAATGAATGGCAGTCTCCATCTTCACACCACTGCAAAAAATGCAAACTAGGAAAGAACCTCACCACTAACCAAATGGTGACTCCCCTGTGTCTGCTTCTGAACATTAAATAATATGCTGGTGTCTGTCTTTAAAAGTGTTAAACCAGCTTATAAAAATAAGACGCTTAGGACCAGCCAGTATCAAGTCCAGGAGGCCAGTGTTACAGCCACGGTACACAGACCTGAAACACTCCTGTGCTTTACCTAAAGGCTAAGCTATCCCCTGTACGAGTAAAGCAATGCCACGGAAATTCTCATCTGAAATTAAGCAAATTTAATCTTGTTATTGGTGATTTGCTTTAACTGCATGATGGAAGACAAGTGTCTAATATAACTGCTGTTCATCATAGTTCTTCCACCCAAGGTTTATGGTCCAACTCATTTCCACATTCCAACAAATGAAGCCATCACACATACATTCCAAGAACTGGCCCAGAAATGTTTCAACATACCTAAATACACTCAGACCTTCAATCAACTGATACACAAACACTTCATACAGACACCCCTGCTGAGGTCCAGGTCCAAGAACCACAGAAGATGAGTAGGACAAGAGATTATATTCTACTAGTTGCTCCTTGAGCCCAAAATGACCCTATGCCCCAAGATGCGAAGCCAAAGGACAGACTGAAAACAGGCAAAGCCATCTCTGTGAACCTGGAGGAAAGTACAATACACATTCTCCAACACTGGAACCAAAATTCCCAAATTTCAAGAACTCTACAACTCCTTGGTGTCACAAGATGCAATTGATGGGGTAAAAGGAACAAATTAAAGATATAGTCAAACAGGATTAGAACTGGGGACTGAGGTTACCTTTTATGAAAAAGAGGAACCAACAAAGACGTACATGAAGGTAACCTCGCATAGCTAGTTGAACCTAACAAAATAAAGGCAAGTTATCAAAAAATGTAACAGAACCCATTAAATGCCGTAAAACATAAAGAGGCCCAAAGCAGAAAGTACAGGCCAGCCACTAAAAATGGTGGCATCTCTTCACTGTCAATAAAGCTAGAGAGAGCCCAAAAAAACAAAAGTCCTCACATAATTCATATTTGCCACTCACTGACCTACATCGCCAAGTGGCAAAATTAGTAAGTTTGAATTTCAGTCGATTCTCATTTCTGCCCATTCTTTATCACAGATGATGGAGCAGAGCTCAGCTTTGATAACTGGGGAAAACAGATGTGTTTCCAGCAGAGTTCAGGTGTGGAAACTAAGTCCAGGCAGAGGCCAAGTGGTGCCTGCCTCCAAACCTTCTTCCCACAGGGAGATGAACAAAGTCCTGAAATTTAGGAAGTTAGGGGGAAAAAAGCCCTGATGCACAACTTTACGAAAAATTTTGTTATCAGCACAATTCTATCGTGCTTTGCAAAAAGTAAAGGAAGAAATGTCCCTCTGGATCTTTAAGAGGCAATGAATTTTTAAACAACCAGATCCAACAAAAACACCATTTGCATTTGGCTACCTCGTCCTAGCCAAAGAAAGACTTCATGTTCTAAAGAAAAAAAAAAAATTGCCAGATGAACAGTATTCATTAAGTACTATTTAATTGTCTTATTTTTATAGGAAAAAATACATATAAGGATGCTGACCAGAACTATTAATTGGCCTGAAATTACCAATAATATATAATTCCTACCAAAAGCAAGAATATTTGATGTTTTAACTAGCCTCTGCATCTTTACTGAAGACAAAATGAGCGTCTGGCCAGTTAGCTCAGTCGGTTAGAGTATAGCGCTGATAACACACAAGGTGCAGGGTCAATCCCTGTACCGACCAGCCACACACATGCACACGCACACACACACGCACACGCACACACACCCCTCCTTTAGGTTTTAGAAATACTGAAAATAGCTGGTAGACCCCATTCCCACATTTGCCAAAACCCCTAAGGACACAAGAAACTGGGCTGCGAAGCAGGAAATTAAGGGCTTGTTTCCCTGGGCCACACCCTGGCACAATGTGTAACTTCAGAGATTGGCTGGGCAACCCAGTCCCAGAAGCCCAGCAATTACAGACACTGCCTGCAAACAGCCCAACACTACTCCATCCAGTGCAGGGCTGGGCCTCCTAGGTGCCTGGAGAAAGGCTTCAACAACTAGACTGCAGCTGGATAAGGGCTCGTACCTGACATAGAAAATGCCTGTCCATCCCCAATTGTAAATACCACGCTGGCATTCCCCTGGACCAGGCCAGAAAACCAAGAAGAGGGCTCCAGCCCTGTAGGCCAGCAGGGCCCAGCATGGCTGTGGCCAGCGCTGTGGCCCCATGCTGACGTCAGCAGCTGCCTCTCCTCCACTTGGTCATGCTCTGCATTGGGCTGGGAACTGCTGCCAAAATTCTGTCAGGCCTGTAGGCTGGAGAGGCTGGGGAGTGGCCACTGTACAGACCCAGCCCTTCTTGTAAGCAGGACCTTCCACATGCCCAGGCCTGGCTGAGGGAGGGCAGGGTGTGGGGAGCTACCCCAGGTAGGGCTCTCTCTGTGGACCTTACTGCAGAGGCAGAAGGTACGCCTGCCAGGCCACAGGGATGGGCTTCAGTGCAAATAAGTGGGCTGGCAGCAGAGGCCTACACTGTGAACCAGCTGTCCTCAGAGAGCATGGAAAGGAATGTGTTCCATGGTGTGAATATGTGCAATTTTTTATAAGGCCTGGCATTCCAGGGTTTCCTAATGAGAGCTGTTTACCGCTGTCATCATCCACAATAAATATCAAATCACTGAGCCTGCACGGACAGCAGATATAAAGCATCAATATGCATCATAATAAGCCACCTGTATGACAAAAATACAGCCTACCCTCTATTAGCAACTATCACCCCCCTCCCCCACCACCACCCTGGGATTTCCATGTCCAGCCTAGGGCTAAGGATAGAACTGAGCTTTGCAGTATATCTAGGTTAACCCTCGAGTATCTTATGAATATTTACCTTAATCCCCCACCCCCAGCTTCTCCAAGGAGGCCAGCACAGGCATGAACATATTATGAGGAAGAAAATAGCCCAACACAGATAAGGTGACTTTGGATGGACACAATTTTGGGGGAGACTTTGGACACTCTCTTCCTCTTTCCTCTCCTTAACCAGAGTTCTGGGCAGAAATCCATTTTTTTTTTTTTTGGCAGCTGGCCAGTAAGGGGATCTGAACCCTTGGTGTTATCAGCATCATGCTCTAACCAAGTTAACTACGCAGACAGTCCTGGAAATACATTTTTACATGAATCACTTGGTCTTCTAGGGTTGTTATGGGCTGAATTGTGCCCCCCCCCCCCCATTCCCATGTCGAAGCCCTAATGGCAAGTACCTCAGCATGTGACTGCATTTGGAGACAGGGCCCTGAAAGAGATTTAAGTTATAGTGAGGCTGTTGGGGTGGGCTCTAATCCACTCTGACTGGTGTTCCTATAAGGAGGTGGGACAGAGAGAGACAGCAGGGATGCCTGTGAACAGAAGCAAGACCATGTGAGAACACAGCAAGAGGGCAGCCATCTGCAAGCCAAGAGGCCTTGGAACAAACCAAACTTGTTCACACCTTACCATGGACTTCCAGACTCCAGAACTGTGAGAAAATAAATTTCTGTTGGTTAAGCCACCCAGTCTTTGGTGCTTTGTTGTGGTAGCCCGAGCTGACCAACACAAGGGCTTCTGGGGCTCCTATGAGCTTCTGGACAGCTGAAAGGGACTTGAGTAGGCCAGGGTCCAGAACTACACTATACCCATTAGCCACTTGTGGCTTTTTAAATTTAAGTTTATTAAAATTAAATAGAATTTGAAAAGTCATTTCCTCAGTTGCACTAGATTATTACATTTCCATCCTACTGGACAGTGCTGGTCCAGAACAGGGAAGGTTCTAAGTTTGAGAGCATTCCAGGAGGACGTTTTGCAAGCCAGCTCTCCCAAGGAGGAGATGAGGCAGTGACAAGAACAGACAGAGCGATCATAAACCTGTTACTCAATCCTTCCCCCTCCAAAAAAAATTAAAATAGGACTCTATTCATTTCCTTGGGCATTCTTACTATGCAGAGGTAATTTCACAAAATCTTCTGATTAATTCTGAACCTAAAAAGCAAGATTTTTTCTTTCACTGCTACAGGACACAAATGTGTACTCAAGCAAGCAGCAAGCATTTCTTGAGTACTTATAACTCATGAGGACCCTTTGATAGGCACCACAGGGGGGCAGAGAAGAAATACCAAAGCATGTTTTCCCTCGAGGGATAAAATGCCTAAAACTGTAAACATCAGAAAAAACAGGTAGTGAGGGCTGTGAAATGACAAGTCCCTCAGAAGTTCAGAGGCAGCACTCCCGAAGGCTTGCACCTGGAGACAGACTTTCAGTACCTCTCCCTGAAAGAAGAGGAAAGCCCTTTGCTCTGGAGCCCCTATTCCCTCTCTCACGTAGTTCACTGCTCTCCTGCTCCCAACATCAGCAGCTTCCACTGCCTTCCCCAAAGCCCCAATCTCTTAGAGCTCCTTATCCCAAGCCCTTCAAGATCTGGTCACAGTTTACCTTTGCATATATCCCAAACACCTGACACCCTCCCATAACCATCAATTTTACATTCCCCTGCCCCATGCCTGCACCCAAAGCACCAAACAAAATGCCACATTTGATTTCTTCTGCTTTTCATGTTCCTGGTCCCCTCCTATATTTCCCGCACCTAACCATGTGACCACTATAGCAGAAAAGCCTTGCTTTCTAATTTGCACTTTTAATCTGCTGAAAACTTAAGAGACCAGAAAACTAAAAACAACCCTGTATGCCTAAAAACTTTCATTCTTCAGAACCTGTCCAAGTTTCTTCTCCTGTACAGGTTTCTCTGGCCCTCCCCTCCTCTGGATTTGTGTACCAGAGATCCACATTTCATGCACTGTATATACGATGGGGGTCCCATAAGATTATAATGGCTACAACAACAGCCTAGGTGTGTAGTAGGCTATAACATCTAGGTTTGTGTAAGTACACACTATGATATTCACACAACAGAATTACTTAATAATAACGCATTTCTCAAAACGTATCCTGTCGTTAAGTGACACATGCCTCTGTACATATGTATACTTCCACAGGGCATCAAAAAGACATCTCTATTACTGCCCTGATGACTTCATATCAGAGCTGTTATTACATATATCCAAGGCCAAGTTCCTTGAAAGCAGGCCCACAGCATAGCAAGCATTCTTTCAAGATTTCCTGAGTTTATCTGTAATATAAAACATAAGCAAAAGGGATAGAGTTCAGGCACTGTGCTAGGCACAAAATTTCCTTCTGTTACCTGAGGGGAGCTCTCCTCTGAGCAGTCTGTTAGCTTCTCAATGCACAGACACTGTATGACATTTATTTTGACTGCCTGGAAGCCAACTAAGTTTTGATTCTCAGCTGCACTGTGAAAATACGAGGCTGCCAGAGAGCTGAGATGCAGACAGCAGTAGTATTAAATACAGTCATGGCAAATCCAAGTGAAGAGCATGGACTCATTACCTGTTACAAACCTGTACAGGTCACTTAATATTCTCACATCACACTAGGCAGTCGTCAATTTCCTCTTGTATCCGTGTATTGAGTTGAATTAGTTAATAATTACATGACTTGCATTAAGTTCCCTTTTCATAAAGAGCAACTGTAAAGTACCATAAATGATGTTTAGGAAAAACAGACACACCAGTGACTCTTGGAACTCGATTATTCATCCCAGGATAACAAGCAGGTGCCTCAGGAATGTTTGCCTGCAGTCAACCTTACCCGGAATGATCTGGTTACAGACCTGCAGTATCACACTCAGCTGTATTTCTCCAGGCCTTGGCTTTCTCTGACCTGCCTGATATGCAAAGGACCTCAACTATTTAAAGCATTACATTAAAAAAATCATGTTTTTACACTGACCCAAACCCTGGTAGGCTCCAAGAACAACAAAGCAGGACTTACTGCCATTGTCGTCAGAATCCTCACTGCTGCTGGGAAGGCGACCTCGTTTCATGATCTCCCCGGGAAACAGCAGGCAGCCTGCAAAGCAATGAGACAGCACTTAACCCAAGATGATAATACACAATCATCAAGTTGTGCTTCAGATGGCAGCCCAGGATTTACAGCAAACAAAAGCAAACATACAGCTGTAAGTAGCAAGAGAACTGCAAACAGTAAGAAGACCAAAAATACATAATTAGGCGCAATCATTAACAGATCAGGTTAAAAAAGGAGGGGGAGGGGTGGAGAAGTCATGTATCCATAGGTATCCCAAAGGTGCCAGGTTGCTTTCTATATTCCTGTGATATTATTACTATAACTACTCCAGAAGTATCTTTGGCTGACTGGTGGCAAGCACTGCAGAAAAGAATCCACAGCAATGAACACTGTGCTTCCTCACAACAGATAGATTCATATTTCATACATATGTTGGGGGAATGCAGAGAGGGTTGTGTCTAAATGTGTGAATATTTACACTGCACTGGGCATTATTATGCTTCTCAGGCAAATTTTGCTAAAATAATCCTAAAAGGCAAATAACCTAGTCAAGAAACAAAACAAATAGGGTAACGGGAATGCAGGCGTCTCCTCTAGCCAACTCCAACTCCTCAGCAATTCACAGCTGGAACAGGAAGGGACCAAAGACACCATATAATTCTCATCTAGACCCCTCCCTTTTACTCATTAGGAAACTAAAACCAAAAAAGATTAAGCAGCTACTGCCCTAAGGTCACACTGTGGGCGTGGAGCTTCTGATTGAAAATCCAATGCTGTTTCCACTCCACCTCACCCCAACTCCTTCCAGGGTACAACCAAATCCAGCCAAAGAAAGAAATCAGTTTGTAAAATTCCCAGCCCACCTGGCCAACTCCTCTCCTCCCAGGAGCTGGTGGTAACAGGCCTCTTACACCACCAAGTAAAAGAAAGAGGACAGTGGACCAAGACTGAATGTCCAGTCGCTGAAATTACATGGATGATCTCCCAGTTAGACTCACACAAGGCAGCTCTTTAAACAAATCCAAAAAGCTTTTCCAAACTAGAATTATTGATTAGGACCCTGATCTTACTGCCAGATCAATGACTCCCAAAGAGGAAGGAGAGCTTTTTCAAGTCAGAAAAAGTATGGCAGCCCATCTCCCACCCATCTACCTCCTCGGAAAAGTATATCTCAACCTCCTCATTGGGAATCATAACATGTATAATGTGGTGTGTTTTCAATAAAGTGTGGTACACAAGAACAGTGTGGAGAAAAGTGTGGAGAACCACTGCGCTAAAACAAGACCGTAATTAAAAAACCAAAGCTCTACTCTAAATGGACCTGGAGAAGAATACTTAAAAAAAAAGGGGGGGGGGGTCAGAAAATGCATCTTACTAAAGGAGATCAAAACATGCCACTTTGGAGCCTTGTTAGTTCAGTTGGTTAGAGCATGCCGTTATATAACACCAAGGTCAAGGGTTCTGAATCTCCATACCAGCCAACCACCCCCTCCCCTAAAGATGCCACTTTGGTACAAAAGCTAATTTGAGCTGAAGGCAACTGATAAACAGCAAACACAGGAGGAGCTCTCTGCCTTCCGCCAATCTGAATAATAAAAGCAGGGCATAAATTTCCCTTTTGGAAAAAAAATTTCCATTCGTAAAGATTGCCCCTCTCCCCCCCCCCCCATGAATGACTTTAGGCATAAACAACACTTATCTACCATTAGTTTTCCTCATACATTTCCTAGTCACCTTCCCACAATTACCCCCCAGGAAGCCCAAATGCCCTGTTCCTTTGTCTAGTCACTTCACAGTTTATCACCTTTTGTTAAAATGGTACATAAGTAGCCCCCCATTCTAACTTGTTTTCCACTTCTTTTCCATGAAGCTTCCCCCAACATAAAGATATCAACATCAATAAAATCTCTTTGCCTTTTCTCCTCTAATCATTTTAATTCAAAGGACCCATTAACTGAAACTGAGAGGGTAGAGGAAAAGTTTTTCCTACAGTGCAATCTGGTCTGTTTACACTTAAAAAATGGACCTACATGAGATATTCAAATATTGCAAAAGTTGCAATATCTTATATTTAAATCATCTTTCCTTCCTAAGAAATTCACCCAGTTAAAGTTTGTAGGCTTTTGTTTACCAACTGATTCTTCAAAAACCATTAAAAGAATTTACAGGAGCTGGCCAGGTTAGTTCAGATGGTTGGAGCATCACCTTATAACATCAAGGTCAAGGGTTAGGATCACCATAGCAGCCAGCCTCAAAAAAGAAAAAAAAAAAAAAAAATTTGCAAAGAAGTCTGGACATGAGTCCAGTCCTGCAGTCCTGATCTGGGTCATCAGCTATCTTAAGGACACATTCTTGTGGGCTAGGGTTGCAAACTGTGGGCAGGTTCACAGCCCTAAAACCCAACCCAATCCTTTTCTCAGAGCCCCACTCACTCATAACTCAACACTCAGCAATCTACAACGTGGTCTAGGGCAAGCCCACACTCCAGCCAACAGCTTCCATGGATGACAAACACCTGTGGCCCACTCCCCACTTGAAATTACTGTCTTGCCTGCCCTGTGTATACCAAAAACACTGACAGCTAAACTCTTCTCCAACCTTCTAGAGAAGGTACCCTTGCTCCCCCAGCACCCAACAGGAAATACAAGGAGAAAAGGGAAAGGCAAAAGACCACTCCTTACAACAGCTTCGGCTCCCCAAAGCCTATGTTACAAAAGAACTTAAAAAGAAAAAAATAGAAAGTACTACCTAAAGAGGGATTCCGTAAAAGTAACAGTGTGATGCAATCCAGCAAGAAGAATGCAGTTTGCCACCTCATGAGCGGGTGTAGGAACTGTGAGAAATAAGAGGCTGAGAAAGCCCATAAAACACTTCCCAACTAGAAACAAGGAAACAATGCTTATTATGTCTTCATTGATCCAGACAACTTAAATTTACCTAAATAGTATAGCTTGGAGAACTTAGAACCTTTTTGAATCAAAATGCCTTCTCTCAGCCTTCAAACACAACTCCCAGAGAAAGCACTTCAACGGTCACTAAATGAAAAACACAAGTATTGGTCAAAATAGAATGATGCTCTGAAACACACATAAATACTCTCCCAAGCAAAATTATGCATGTAAAAGAAAACTAAAAATAGTATTTTCCTTCTAATGAATTCCATTTTCATCCACCCTGAAGATCTTGAGTAACAAAGGTTGAGAATGTTGTACTTTGCTTCTCCAGGGAACCCAGCACAGTAATGGGTGTTAGTGCTCGGCAGACTTTCCTCCTCTGTGGCTCTAATGTTTTTAAACCTTGACATCAGTCTGATTTATCTCACCCAGGGTTACTTACTGTATCAGAAAATCAAAGTACATGTTCCTATCCTTAAGATATACATACAGTGGTGCATGCTGCAAATGTCTGTCCACTAAAAGCCAACACAAGAAAGCAGAGGGCCCTGCTTCATTAAGTCTTCTGACTCCATGGAATGGCAGTAGCTGATTACTTTCTAGATGGTAGTAGAGTAAAGTAATAATCAATTAAAAGGGCTACTCACAACACTCCAGAGAAAGCAGAAAGAAGCTATAATAGCATATAATGCATCCCACAAACATCTGAATACCTAACATATTAGGATTTGCTGGAGGAAAATTACTGTCCCTCATGAAGCTTCTGGCCTAGTTGAGGAGTTCAGTATGGTTCATGCTTGACAGTGGTAAACACAGTTCTATAGGAAGGCTGATATCGGGAGGCTGATAGAGTCAGGGGAGGGTTTTAAGCACATTTGGGGTAAAGCACTACAATATTATACATATAACCTAGCACATTATATGTGGGCAGCATCTTCATACTCAGAAGCTTACTATTTGCCCATTTCTTTACTAGTATACATCACTTCTTATCTTATATCCAATTGCCAAGGCTTCTCAATTCATAATGAATGACCCTTTCAAGTCCCCCTACTGACCCACAGTTTTGGTCTTCAACCACCTATACCCAGATTGCTTTAAGCACCCTTCCATTCCTCAAGCCTACAATTTCTTCCTACTTCCAGTTATTACAACAAATTAATCACCCTTATGAGGTGACTTCATCAAACTATTTCCTACGCAAATCTCTCCGTCCACTCCACATTGCAAATAGGTCTAAGTCCAAACTATCCAGCCAGAAACTCGGAGGTTTTATGACCCCCTCCCAGGTCTACCCAAGCATCCATCCTAGCAAGCCCCAAAGACTAGCTTGCCTCAGCTGGGCCAGGCCACTTCCCTTGAAAACTCACCCTTTCTTTCAGTTCTCAACCTCTGCTAATGCTTCTCCTGTTGCCCCTTCCTCACTACCTATTCCAATCCCACCTCTTCTCTGGGGCTCAGCTCAAAGCTAAACTAAACATCCTCCACCATTCAAACTCTAAGCACCTATACTCTGTACTACTCGGTTCAACTTTTTCCTTTTGGAGCTTCTTCACCTTGCTTTTCAACGTACTTTTACTTTAATAGTTTTAATGAAGAAAATTATCCATGATACTTGTTAAAAACGGTAAGGCAGACTTTATTCAAGGGGGACCACTGTTAATGGGATCTTGCAGTAGGGAACAGGAATTGGACTCAACTCAGACTCCAACAGGGACAAGTGGGGATTTATAACTAAGGAGCAGGGTGGGGCCAGTGGATGGAAAATTACTAAGAGGAAACATCAAAGATAAGGGATTTCTGGCTAAACTGACTTGACAGGATTAGTACTGAACGTAGGCCAGGATGATAAGATAGGAGGGTGGTCAGATACAGGCATAGAGGATTTTCCCTAAACTGATTTAACAGGATTCTTATTCAAACTGGATTCAACAAGGACAGAGAGGGAAACCCAAGAGTAATGCCTAGTTCAAGCAGGGCTCAGAGGAGCCTGACTAAAGTCTTGGTCAAAGGACAGAGTTTTTGTCAGTATTCAGTCAACTCCTGCCTTGCATCATGACTTACATGTGTCTCTAGAGATTATAATAATTTCTAGAGAACAGAGATTCCCTATGAAGACATCAAAGAGAAGGACCAGCTGGTGGTCAAAAACATGGCCTCACAGGGCATCTACAGCAGACACGCACAGAACTCCAGGTCCGGTCCTCAATATGGTTTGTCCTGACATCCTGTCTGGATTTCATCAAAATTGACTCAAAGTGATCCAATTTATAGCAGTCTGGAGTGTCCGTTTACCATGAAAAACATAACAGCTCAGGAGACAAAAGTACTACTTAGTGGGCATTTAGGACTTTGGCCAAAAAGAGGAAGACTACCTAGAAAGTCAGATTATAATCAAAGCATCGCCTGGAGAGGCCAAGTAAGAGAAGGTCGCTAGCCAAAGACCCTGGCTGGGTCAGTTCAGTAACAATCCTCTGGTATCCACATCCTCATTGTAGGGAAAGATATGCCAAAACAACTGGACATCTACGGAGGCTGCTCAGGGTAACATCTCCTCAGGATGTGGACACATTCTTACCCGCTGGCCCAGACCACTATTAGGATTGCATGCACATCACTCTCCTTTGATCTCTTTTGTTACATGGGTCAAAATGCAGAGCATGAGCTAACATATTAATTCGATGAAAATTTTATCAAGTTAGATGCCAGATATATGGAATGCCTGGGCTCCAAGTGCTCCTAGTCCACTTGGGGAAACAGTAACCAAATAAACAAGCAGACAGTGTGTTAAGCACTATAAAGGGTACCAATTACTATTCTTATGTACATGAGATAGCAAGGTACTCAAAACCTCAAGTTCCTTGAACAGAAGATGGGAAAAAACAGCATGCAATGAATTAAGAGCAGCCACTAGGTGAAGGAATTCATCCCTAAGGTGGCTCAGGAATTTAAGTGAACAAGTTCAGTGACCTGGGTGTGGTCCCAGGGAGGCATGACTGGTATGTGGTTCTAAGAAAGAATGAGAAATTACCTCAGGGACAAGGAGAGAAGGGCTTTTACAAAAGAATAGATGATTAAGAATGAGGATGTTTATTCAATGCTATTCCTGGGAAAGAAAGACTGATTTGAGGAAAACAAACCATACAGTTACTAGAATTACTCTCTGTGGTAGAACAGGGACCATTTATCAGGCCATAAACTCTATAGCTATAATAAGGATTACACCCTAGTGATTTTAACTATCTTATGGCTCATATGCAGAAAGGCTGGTTTCTTTTTCAAAGAATCAATTTTATCCACTATGTTTTCGTTGTTATTTATTTCACTCTCAAGAAGTTCTAGAAGGTACCTAATTAAAGACCTTTACATACATCTTGTATACATATCACCTAATGCAATGCTATATATTAAAATAACCTATTGAATGAATGACTAAGTTCCTGTACATAAATTGTATCCTATGCTCACTCGGCTTTATCGGATTTGAGATGCTTTCACTTTAATATCTAATTGACCTTTAACTGGAGTAACTTCCATTACATTAGTTTTAAATTTATTGGTATCCTTCCATTCTCTGTCAAACAGTTAAAATCTAACACCTAACGATACTATAAAAATAATGTTTTTTCAGAAACCTGCTGGGGTCTGTATTTTCAGAAACTGGGTGGTCTTACATAGAGCTAAAAAGTATTTTATAATGAGCTACTTTTCTGTTTCTGTTTGCTGAGTTCACATAGTTGGGATATTACACTTGTAAACGCTATGTAACTGATAATTAGATTCCTAAGTTACTGATCATAGAATAGCTCCCAACCAAAAAAAAAAAAAAAAAAAAATACATTACATTTTCTTAATAGGTGACTTTCTTGTCTTCTATGGAATATACAGTTCTCCAAGTACCCAAATGTAATAATGACCAATATACTTCATAATAAAACCCGTCCACCTGTCCCTGAATGAATGTGAAGGAAAGCCAGCTAGTTTCTTACTTCAGTTTTTAAAGCATACATTAATTGACTCAATATGAAATTTTCAAAATGGCAACATAATCTAACTCATATGCTCACGGGGTCTAAAGATTCTAGTGTGACTATAACTCAAACCCAGATTTCTCAATTTAACCAAATGGTTATATCTAGTCAAAAAAAAAAAGTCATAGATTCAACTGAAAAATAGTCTAGATATCTATTAAAGTTTTAACTTTGTCGAAATATTTCATCCAAAAAAACGGAACTTTAAAATATGTGTTTTTGGGGGTATTTTTTGGTGGCTGGCTGATACAGGGATCAAATCCTGAACCTTGTAGTTATCAGCACCATGCTCTAACCAACTGATCTAACCAGACAGCCCTATAAATGTGTTCTTTTATTTAAAGAAAATGCTGCCCAAGCTACTATAGAACCTTTGGAAAGAGGTCAAACTTGAAAATGTTCAGCTGAAAAGGGTTTGTATTACCAATAAATAAGCAGCTCCCCCAAAAGAAAAGATTATAACTGACCAGATAATCATAACTATAATATTTATTCCCTATGAGCATTACTAATAAAGCCCATGTGCTATAACACATGAGCTCATTTTAAATTCGTTATAAACTATTTTTGAACTCAGATTTTAAAATTCAACAAAAGCATTTTTTAGGATTTTAAGAAATTTATAAATTTGAGTGGGGTTCTGAGTGAATCACAAGCAACTTTCATTTGCCAATTTATAAATAACCCAATCATTGCTTATGAGATCTAAGACAATCTATTAAACCCCTTCCAGGTCTCTGTTAATTGCTGACTCAATTAAGAGTCAGCAACTGAATAAGAGCAGCTAAGACAAAACATTCCAATTATTTGTACTTAGAATGTAGTTTTTTTTAACTTCCCTTATCATGAGAATAAATAAGTTCACACCCAAACATTAAAGGCAGTCAGTCAGTCATCCAGGCCTCCAATCTTGAGCTTTTATCCCTACTTCCATCTACTCAGAATTCCTTTTTGTTAGATCTATATGCTCAGCTATGGAAAGATGCCCAAGACATATTAAGAGAAAAAAACAGGCAAACTTCGGTGGGGGGGAGGAGGAAATATAGGCCCATTTGTATATAAAAGAGGAGGGGAGAGAATAAATATACTAATTGCTTGTATATTCATGGAAAATTTCTGAAATATCATAAAGGTTCATAGCGGTTATCCCTGAGAACTGTGACCAAAGTATTCCAGATAGAATGAGTTGGGAACTTTTACTTATGACTTTTAATATTATTTTAATTTTTTACCATGATCCTGAGCTACACTTATAATAGTAAAGATAAAATCCAAAACCCTTCTTCCCCATTCCCCGCTACCCTAGAACACACTTTTCTTCCCCGTTCCCTACTATATAGAAAACACTGGGAGCATAACTTCTTGGCCCAATGCAAAGCACCAGCCTAAAATGTGCAGCCATCAGTAAACTATGTATATTCCACCTCCTTCCTGAGACAGGGTATCAAAGGCTTGTCTTGCTTTAAAAAAAGACCTGATGGAATGGGGCAGAAGGAAAAATTAGAAGTAATAAGATAATGCCATAAAATGCTATTATCCATTCTACTTGATTAGGTCATTACAGACTTCAAGAGCAAAAGTTTTAAAAAGAAATAAGAATAGCCAATGTCAATAGGACGTCACTTAAAAAAAAATTATATAATATATATGCGCTATGTGCGCAATAAGAATAGAAAAAACCCCGACAGGAAAACTAGGATTTAAACTACCTTTAAAGAATAAACACATTTCAACTTCCTATCTACTTCAAAACTAGAACTATTTTGGGAAAAAAATAAAAATAAAAAGGCTAGATTCCAGAGATGGTTAGCAAATATGCCATTTCCTCCACCCATGGCAGGCATGTTAATAAATTAGGTGATTCTTTTCCACAAACCCAGACATGACTTCAGAATCCTTAAAACAGTGCTACCACCCAATCAGAGATAATAAAGCCTATTTGTCCTATGTGTTCTATTCCTCTTCTCGCACTTTTTTGACAATTTAGCAGGGAAAGCTAAGGTAAGACTAATCTCTTCAGAACATGTGAAATAAAAAGCTCATTTTCTAAAGCATTTCAATAAAATCAGGTTTGTGTTCCATTCTGCCCTGCAGTCTCTGAACCAGGTTCTAATTTACATACTACATACGCGCGCGCACACACACACACAAATCTTCAGATCAAATTCTAAAAGTTCATTAAAGAATGACACTTCAGAAAAACCAAGTGTTAACAGGAGATAGTTTCTGAATGAAGGGTAAGGATAGGAAAAGATTCTACAACACATTATTCCATCCTTGGTGAAATAAGCCAATAAATGCAATGTGTCTACAGGGTAATTTAAAAAGATTTTTAAATACTCAAACCAGATGTTCTTATACGGGGTATAGAAAAGCATCTTCTGCACAAACCAGACTCAACCAGCTAATGACAATTACACTGTGCACAGACTAAAATGCAGCTGTTTTTGTGGAACTTTGTTCCTTGATTATAGTCAGTTTTCAGAAACTATCAGTTACCACTAACAATGTTAAGTCACCAAATTTTTTAAAGTACTATTTTAAAAAAAGAGAGAGACTCCCAATGTTGTATATTGGAAGACCTAGATGGCACATTTATCAAAAACTGCATTTACATATCATCTGAGTCACACATGAAAACGAACATTTCAACACAATTGTACAAGTCTTGTTATTATGGTCACTAAAACATAAGATGGTCGCAAAACCTAGCAGCAAGGTCTGGAAAGTATTCTGAGGATAGAAGCTAAAAGTCTCACAACACAGATTGTGTCTACAGATCATCTTCCCAAAAGAAACCCATAAAATCACAATTGCACTGCTAGAGAAGATTTTAGAAATAATTTAAAATACTTAAATCCACCTTTCCTAATTTTAAAGATAAGTACAATGAATTCAGGAGAGGGGTTCAGCAACTTGTGCAAAGGACACACAAATATGTCTAGGGTTGGGCCGGCCCGTGGCTCACTCGGGAGAGTGTGGGGCTGATAACACCAAGGCCAAGGGTTCGGATCCCATATAGGGATGGCCGGTTGCTCACTGGGTGAGCATGGTGCTGACAACACCAAGTCAAGGGTTAAGATCCCCTTACCGGTCATCTTTTAAAAAAAACCAAACAAACAAACAACAAAAAAAACCAAATATGTCTAGGGCAAAGCCAGTGGTAGAACCAAATACCAGTTCCCAAGGGTGGGCACTCTCCTCCCATGCCAGCCACCTCCTCCCAGGTGCCTGGACCACGGGCCTCCCCCTCCTGGATGTCTATGGAAAATTAAGGTCATGATAGGTTTTCAGTGAGCAAACAACTAAAATGTAATCAGTGAACAACAGTCTGTTAACTTGGAAATTCAAACATGGGTTCCTGGCAAGCCGATATGAAGATGACTACAACTGTCATTCATTCTGCCTGGCAGAGCACACAAAAGGGAGGGCTAGAAGAATTGTTGGTAGTTCCCTGAGCACTACCACAGGGGTAAGATTCCTTGGCACTAGACTGGTATGACACATACACCCTACTTGACATTATCTCCCTTTGTAGGGTATTTTATAATGCATATCTCCTTACACAGGACTTCTTAGCCTGGGCCCCTTGGAGGGCGTGAGTGACTACCTAGGTGTTTATTTGCTATGTACATAGGGTCACATGTTAAACATCCTATCCTCAAAAGAGATCTAGGAATCAAAAAGTTAAGAACCATGGCCCTCGGTCTAGCCAACTCCCTCCATATTTATCAAACAAGTTCTAATTTCAACTTGTGTTTTCAGTTTCCTACAAGAGAAAGAACTCAGTCACCAGCAGAAACAAGGTGACCACACAATGCTGTGTCTCCCTACACATCAGGGGTTGACAGCCTTTTTCGTACAGCCCTTAAGCTACAATGGTTTCCACAAATTCAAATGGTTGAAGGGAGGTGGGTAAAGAACATTTCACAACACATGAAATTATACAAAATTCAAATTTCAATGTCCATAAAGTTTTTTTTAATTTCAAGTACTATCTTAATGCATAATATGTCTTTTTTAAATATCTTAACTCTGATCCTTATTTTATATCTAGTTATGCTTTACCACTGGGTACTTTGTCTTCTTTTCACTTGGATATTTTTTTCTTTTTTTAAAACACAATTGATTGTACGTCTGCGGAGTACAGAGTTGCATATCAATACCTATGTGCAATATGTGATGCTCAAATAAGGATAATTAGGATATTCAATATTACACAACACAAAGTTTTACAGTAACACCGCCTTGCTCACTCATTTACCTTTTGTCCATGGTTGCTTTTCACAGAACTACAGAGTTGAGCAGTTATGACAGGCCATATCGCCCACAAAGCCTAAAATATTGACTACCTGGCCCTTTACAGAAAAAGTTAACTGATACCTCCGATAAATGAACAGGCTGGCAGTACAATGTTTATAAACCAACAATACGTATGCTTAGTTAAATGTGAATCAATTACCAGTTCCTGGACAAGTACCTTAAAGCTTACAAAGTTAAGGATCAGATACACTCACTCCTTAAGAAGTCTTTAATAGGCAAGAATCAAAAGAAAATAAAGGGGGGTATGGGGGGGTGCTCTAAGCAACTTAGGTTTTCATCTAGAAACCAATGAATTTTTCTCAAAGGAAAACCCCTGAGGCTCCTACTTGGGGTCAGTGTACACTAAGTTACAAAAACTTCTAACAAGCTTCTTATCTGACTTTTAAGCTAACAACCAATAAACAGAAAAACAACTGTTCCAGACAAGTATTTTAACTACGATACATGGTTAACAGTAACAGTAAAAGGATCAGAGAGAAATCATAAAAAGAAGTCACCAGAATTTAAATGCTTAACTAGACTCCAAGATGCCCTTAAGGCAATCCATCAAATCCTTAAAATGACATGCACATTTTAATGCCACCCACATTTTCTGGGGGAGACATTCTGCAGGTTTCAGATCTCAAGTGTTCTCAGTTTTTAAGTTACAAGACACAGTACTCAGCCTCCACATTTTAAGTGCATCATTACATTTCCACACTGAAATAACTGATGCTCATAAAGATAACCAGGAGTAATCAAGAAAAAATTTAAATTGTGTGTAGTATGCTTTGTACTAAACAAAAGCAAACCATGCAGTTCAACCTCAAACAATTTGCTAATAACCTTACCATTTCTTGCTCCATATCCTGGAATAAAGAATAAATTCCATTTCATTCTTCAGTTTTACCCTTTACCACTGAAATCTTCACTTAAAATAACCACTTAGAAACTGTCATGAATATTCACATTAATAAAATCTCCTGTGCAGGAAACATTAAATGATCAATATTAAAAAATGTATTATTAACAATTCTGAGTGTTTTCAAAACAAGAGAAAATTGTACTTTAATTCCCTCACAAAATAAGCCCAAAAGAACCTAAGGTTTTAAAAATGAACTTTCATCAACTGTCCTCAATCACCTTATTAGGTCTGACTCTACCTAAAGAACCCAAAGCATAAAGTAAATACCGGAGTAGTTTCTGAGGAATCAAAAGTTTGGTATTTGAACATTTTTGAGTGCACAGATACCATTGGTCTAAAGTTAGTAAAGGATTAAAAATGAAAATACACAGCCCCTTCCCCGTAATTAAACTTTCCACCCCAAGTCTGATAATCTTTATTTTTGTTACTTTGAGGTGAGGAAAGACATTCTTACTAATCATTCAAGTCCTGGGCTGGGCCACAACATGGCCAGAGTCTAGCATCAGTCTCCTCCACTCTGTTCCATGATACTCAACCCCAGCTAAACTGACAAAGTGTCACTTCCACTCACAGGTAAAAAGTCCCTCCCAGGGCCATTCTTGAATTTACTAGAAAGGCAAAGTAACCTGCTTCATCAGAGCCAACAACTGCAAAAAGAAAAAAATCAAAATACTGTACACACCCTCATGATCACAGACCAAAGTTTTCTGCATGAGAAGTATACCAGGCAAATAACAATAGGATCTCTCTCAATTAAGTCTCAACTTTCTGAGATATTACGATCTACAAAGATAAAAATAATAAACATAGTAATTGCCCAACTTTTAACCACACAGAAGGTGCTGCAAGATCTTGAAAATGGAGAAAATAGACTGAAGACTTCTAAAACTTCCAAGGAAACAACTTGCCTCTCTCAGGAATGACAATACCTTCCCAATTAAGGTTGCTGCCGAGCTTCTGACACCTTCTAAGAAACTAGCAACTCCAAGGAAACCCACCCTTCAAGCAGGAGAAAAGAGTGGGGGAGGGGAATTGTTGACTATGGTGCCAATTTACTAAGTAAAAGGTTTGGACAAGGAGGGAAGGAAGAAGTTTAAAACTGATATAACTCCTACTGTTTTAACAATCAAGCCAAACTTTGTAACATCAACACATATAAAAAGAAAGATATGTTGATTAAGCTGTTATATTTTCCTCCAGAGTGTACCTATTTTATAAATCTTGTGGGGAAAACAGGGTTTATAATGCAAATTCTGACAGACCATTAACTATAATGGTGTAACAGGTACCCCATAATACTAAACGACAGGAAGGTAAAGCAGCAAGCGGAATTGTGACATTCATATGCCTCCTTCTCACTACCAACAAACCCTAAAGACAGAAGATAGGATCGGTGTTTGATGTTTTGATGTTTGCTATTTCCAACCACCCTCAGTACTGAAACACAAACATTTGATATATCTTTTTCCAACAAGTCTGTGGATAAATAACAGGCAAACAAATTTCCTGAAAGTATTTTTCAGACAGATGATCTCCAAATCTAAGACTTCAAAACTACAATAAACTTTGATTTCCAGCTTTAAAAAAAAAAGTCGACTTTAGTCCACTTTATTTCCAAAGGCTTGCCTCCTCAGTGTCACATGTTCTGTCAAAAAGTTACTAGAGGTTAAAATCTACTTAAGGGAAATAATAAATGCAATAGATGGTCCTTGACTGCGCAGTGGTTTAGACAAAGCAGCTCTATTATATTTTGGGGCCAAATAGAGAAACCTGAACATGAGATTAAAACTTACCAAGCTGGATGGGTGAAAAAAAACTCTGTATAGAATAAGAAACACACACATATGTATAAAAATTTTATCCGGAAAGTAACACAGTGGTGATCTCTGGGTAGCAGGAATATGTTTTTATTATATTTGCTTCCTTGTACTTTCTAATTTTAAACAATGGACATGTAACACGTCTGTAATAACTTAAATCCACTAAGGACTCCTTAAAGTCAAACAACAATATCCATCATGTGCCTACTATAGGTGAGACACCGGGAAATCTGCTCTTATTCTCACCAAGTCCTCCAAGTTTGTTTCAGTTCATCTTTCTTTCCCAAGCTTCTAGGCTAAGCAACAGTTCATTTCTAAAATACATTTCCTTAAATTCCAAAGACTTTTATCTCTCTGGTCACACTCTCAAGCACGCTTATCATTTTTAATTGTTTTCCCTGTATAGCTATTTATTCAGCCTGTTACGAATAAAAGTTTACAGGCAGAAAATCTATCAAGTGATGAAGAACTCATAAGGTGGGGTTTTTTTTTTTTTCCTTTTAAATTAACATATATCTAGCTCTATCAAAGTTAAAAATCCCAGTGCAACCCACCAACTTTTTCTTACTAGAAAGCAGCCAACGACCTAAAGATGGAATCAAGTTCAAGTTCTACCTCATGTTCAGGAGACTCCAATTATCTCTACTAGCACAGCGGTGAGAGAAGGTATGGAAAAACCTAACACTTACGTGGGTGAAAATTACATTTGTTCTAGATGTCGAAATAAAAATGCCAAGTCAAATATATCAAAATACACAAATTTAGGAAGATGGCAAAATATCAAACAATCAGAAAGTCATGTTAAAAGTAACAGTAAATGGGATTTGGGGATAAAAAGGAACTAAGAAGTCTGGTTTGCTCGTATTTGCTAAGAAAGCTGAGAAAATATCCCATTTATCTCCTCCACGTTGCCCACCTTACTACAACAAATTACTCTATCAAAGTGTTGAGTCAGTAATTACATTAAACGCTTCCTTTTTCCACCCAGAGGTGATTAACTCTTGATTAGCTGTGATTTGATCAAACAGCAACTTACTATAAAAAATCTCTAACCGTTGGCAGTCACTACCTAAATCAGCTTCGGGGGGGGGGGGAGGGGTTCTGTATCTTAAAACTAGTTCATTAGTTTTGAAAGGTATTAGCCTTGAGCTACAAGGGGCTAGAGAGCGAGCCTTCACAGCAGGTATTCTAAAAAGGAAAAACGGTTCACCTAATAAAAACCTTTGGGAAAGAACCCCCCCTTCGCGTTCCCATTAATGGAAACTTCAGAACCTCTCACGCTTTCCTAAAAACGTAGCTGTCTCCAGTCACTCACTGCAGCTATCGTTTTACAAAAAGAAAAATTAAATTCCCTGTTGGCCGTAGTAAACAAGAGGGCGACAGAACCTCGCCCCCGCCGAAGTGAGGTGGGGCGCCCGCCTCCGCGTTACTAGAAAGCCAGCTAAAGCTGCTTTTAAACGGTCTCCGGGTGACGACGCGTTCCTAACGGGTTTCGAAGACACATTTAAATAGCCCGCTTTTTTGTTTGCTCGCTGCATTCACCGGGCGCCGGGATTGCGGCCGCCCCCGCGCGCCCAGGAGGGGGAGCCCGGGGTGGGAAAGCCCAGGGGTGGGGGAACTGGGGAGGGGGAGACACGGTGAGGGGTGCGCGGGGCGGGAGAGCCCGGGCTAGAGGACCCTGGGAGGAAGAGCCCGTGTGGGAGGGTGGGAGAGTGCGGAGTGGGGCCTAGGCGGGGATTAGAAAGCTGAGGATCCCAGGAAGAGGAGGAGGTGGGCCGCCGCCCCGCACCGGAGAACACACCGCACGGCTCCCGCCGCCCGCCAGGGTGTGCGCAGGGACGGGCTCAGAGCGGCGGCGCCACCCCCTCCCTCCGTCCCTCCCTCTCCCCCTCTCTCCTCCTACTCCCGAGGCGACAGAAACAACAGCGCGGGAGGAGGGGAAAGTAACTCCCAGCACCTCCGCCGGAATTAGCCCCGGTGCAGTGATGACACCTTCTCGTGGCGCAACCAAGCCCCGCTCCCTGCGCACGGCGTCCCCGCCACCGCCTGCCTCTCCATTTGAAAGTGGCCACCCCCCCGCCGCCGCTGCCGCCGCCCTCTCCATTTGAAAGTGGCCACCCCCCGCCGCCGCCAGCTGCACCAATCCGCTCGGCCCCAGTTGCAAATCAAACGCTCCCTCGCGTCCAGAAGCCACTTGCGCCGCTGGAAACGGCCGCCCGGTCCCCCTCCCCGAGTCCCTCCGGGGCGGCACCTTCGGGCTGGGGCGGGCGCGCCGGCGAGAAACGGTTGTAAGATGGGAGCGGCGGCGGCGAGCAGCCCCGAGCGGGCTCGGCTCCCGCTCCCGCCCCCAGACAGTTCTGGAAACTGTGTATCACCTCTGTCACAGGAAGCCATCCAGAGAGGAAGGCGGCGCGGAACCAACAAACAAACGCCTGCGGCCGCCCGCCGGAATCGGCGCGGGGACGACGACGAGCTTCGGGCCGTTCCCGGGGCGGGGGCGCGGCGGCCACCCCCGCGCCGCGGGCTTTGTGCGGGGCTCCCGCGACGCGGGCGCGGCGGGCCGGGCATCCCCACCCCCGCAACCCCCCACCCCGGGCCCCGGCAGCGCTGCTGGAACCGTTAGGTGACGCTCTGGCCGCGGCCGAGAAGCAGCGCCTCGGTCCTCGCCAGCCCCCATTTCCACACCGAGCCGCCTCTCCTCCAGCGCGAGAGGCGGACTACAAAAGTTGGCCCCGGGGCCACCCAGCACCTGCCCACGTGCCGCGGAGGCTCGCTCCCGGGTCTTCCCCGGTCCCTTCCCCCCGCCGCCCTCGGCCGCCAGGTCACCTATTACCGGTGGGAGGGGAGAGGCTGCTATTTAAACGCCCGCGGAAGTTGAAGCACCCCCACTGGCGGGTGCCGTGCACCTGCCTCCCGCCGCCGCGCTCCGCCACTTTGAGCAGCAGCCGAGTCCTCAGCCCCGCCTCCTGCCCGAAGGCGGGGGGGGGCGGGGGGGGAGCGGGAAGGAGGTGGAAGGGATCGAATTTCTCCAGCAAATGGGACCGTTCCGACAGGATTCGGTTCCCCGGTCAACATTCCACATTCCATCCCTCTCCTGCATTTGCAAGGCAGCGCCGAGCAACCCGGAAAGCCTGCTGGCTACCGAACAACAGCCCCCAACTCACAAATACACACTCACAGGCACAAGACACGTGCACCGAAGGGCTTTGCAACTTGAAGTCCTGAACTACACACTGCACGTTCATTTAAGGCAGCAAGGAGACCAAGAGACCCCACCCCCACAATTTGCAGATGGTGCCAAAGGTTGCAATTTGCAATCCTTTTTAAGTTCATGATTAATCGGTACTTTGCTCTACCAATGCCAACTCCTTCCCAATTTCACCGATGAAGGGTTTCACACTTTACAGACAGTCTCGCTATAAGTAAAATGATCACTGGAAACCCAATTTTGAAAAATCTACTTACCTCCACCCCCTCTTCACTGCCCTTGAATCAATGCAATGAATATTTTGGACATGTGGTGACGCGGTGACGAGAACAAGGGCTGCGGCCACCCCCACACAGATGTACCTACACACACACACACACACACACACACACACACCTACCTATGTGTGGACAAATATAGTCCACACACAAACACACTATCACACACTCTGGATTCATGTATGTACGCGAACCTGCGTTCTGCCATTGCCATCTGTCTACCAAGTTGCTACTATGCGATCCACTTTCATGCAGCCTAATGAATGCACTCTGGCTTTTTAAAAAAATTCTATAAACTAATGCCAACTAAACTAGCCTTCTTCTCCTGAACCCGTTTAATTGATGTTTCGCCTGAAAACCGCCTGTTCTTCGCAAATCCAAAAGAAAAAAAATCTAAGTCTTCAGCCCCCCAAAATTGAAAAAAAAAAATCATAATGAAACTTACTGATCCAACATAGATCAATTCTCAGGATCCAAAAATCATGCTCTCCTCCTCCTCTGGCCCCCGCCCCAGCAATGCCCAAGTTACTGGTGGGATAGTAACGCTACGCTCGGCGGCTGCCTCCCTCCCTCCTCGCTACATATCGAGAACCCAATCTTTTGGCGCCATATTAATGACGTACTATATTATTTCCACTAGGCAGCGACCTTCGGCATTAAATTACTCCCGAGAACTCCCGAGCAAAGCAACAAAACCATCAAATATGGCTGAGCCTCTCGGCTCATCCTGCAGCCGCCGCCGCGGGACCGGGACGCGCTCACGGACCCACACGCGGACACGCGCGGACACACGCGAGGCGCGCCCACCCCGCGCGCCCCCCGCGGCCCCGCGCGCGTACCTGCTGCGAAGGAGTTCGGCCGAGGCGCTGGGCTCCGCGCCGCTTGCTCGCTGGGCGCCGCATGAGTTCGGGCCGCGGCCGGCGGACGGACGGGCGGGCTCGGAGCCGGCGGGCCCCTGCTCTTGCCGGAGCGTACAAACCCGGCAATCGCGCACGGAAGCACTCTCGGACGGGCGTTTGGCTTGTTATGGAGGAAGGACTGCGTGAATCAAACTCATTTCTGGGTCACTGCTGCCACAGGGGGGAGCACTTTAATCCCTTGCCAAAACGAGAGGGTGGGGATGGGAGGGCGGAGGGAGCGCGCGGGGAGCCCGCGGCTGGGGGCTGCGGCCGCGTTAACTCTTGGCGGCCCTCGCCGCGGCCGCTCTGGCCGGCGTCCGTGGGGCTCGCAAAGGGCGGCACTGGTCAACTCTTTAAAACCCCTTCCTTCACCTACCCTTGGGAGCCCAGGAATTCTTGCGGTGTCTGCAGGCAGGGAGGTGGGTTTTTAAATTATCCCTTTCTAACTGCTGTGTCGGTTCCAACTCTCGTCAGACGTCTAGAAATGGATTCTTTCAAATTAGTTTTAAATTACATAGATTAAAAATGTGGCTATTAGGGCGTGTAATTTGGGTGAAAGTTTTTATTTTTAGGCTAAATGGCAAAATAGTTCTTTTGTAGTAAGAGTTTAAGGGAGTCGCGGATAAAATTACATTTTTAAATACAGATAATCCAATTCTGGAGCCTGAACATCATCTTCATCTAAGTTTGTATCGAAGTGATTTATAATTGCAAATGAGCATTAAACCATTAGAAGATAGTGATTATTTGTAAATCGACACTGTCTTTATGTTACACAGTACTAAAGAAAGGGACATCTTCCAACTATGAATATTGAGCCCAATGATGAAACTGGAATTGAAAACTAATAAAAAAATCTGTCATCAGAGATTCATTTGGGGGATATTTATATGTAAAAAATGAGCGGTTACTGATTTTACACAATACAAACTGGCATTCCATATGGAGGGTAACATTTATTGCATGGATCCTCTAAGGAAATACAGACGTATGTGACACTGGGCTTCAAAAGGGGAAAGTACAGATTAAAACTCCCATTCAGTAAATAAGAACAGTGACCACTAATTACAAAATTGAATATTGAACCCTAAAGGCACACTTATCCCCTGGAAGAATTCTTCTGAATATACCAGGTTTGATTTCACACAATCACACATAACAACCCATCCATCCACATTCAGCATATTATGTGATAAATATTCAGCCTTTCAATGACTTTTCAGAAACCTAAGTTAACCAAGTAAATCTTAAGTATATGTCCTCTTTCTTCTTCTTCTGTTTCACTAATGAAGAATATATAGACCAGTCCTATTCACGTGCTCATTTAATCCTGTTCAAAGAAATCACAAATGTAAAGCATTGTTACCTATCATTACTGTTATTAGTATTGATTGCACTATAGTTATTGTTATTTTCATTGGTTCACTTTACATATACTCTGTAAAAGTAAGAGGACACAGGCTTCATAGCCAGACAGACCCTGGGTTGGGTGGAGCTCTACTGGTTACCAGCTTGGGTAAATTGTGGAACTTCTCTGAGCCTTAGATCCTTTCTGGGTAATAGAATGAGGTTAACAGCTGACTCCTAACCTGAAGTATTAAGAGGAATGAGATAACTCCATAAAAGTGTGGGAGCACAGACCCTGGCAGTAGGAGGTTATCCATTTTGTCAGCCATTGCTCCTATATCTCTCTCTTGATCTTCTCTCTATGGAAAATTGCAACTTTTCTAAATTCCAGCCAGCCTTACTTCACTCATTCTCCTTAAAAAAAATGTTTTGATCACATTTGCAACTTACTGGTGGTTTTTGTTTTTTTTTTTCCTTAGTCCCATCCCTGAAACATCAGGCAGCAAAATGAAAGTATTGAAAAGATGGATGATAAAAATAAAGAGGTAAATGGCACACAAACTCCTCATGTTGATACACTGATCAGGACTGAAGGTCCCACAAACATCCTCTCAAATATGCCATGGCTTCCGAATACTGATCAATGAAGGCAGAGCCATGTGCTATAAATAGTCTGGACCAGAAGTCAGGACACTCCTACCAGCTCACAATATGAGTCTGGACAAATCCCACTGGGCCTTAGTCTCCCCACTGAGATAATAGCAAAGATAATATCTAAGGTTCCTTTCCTCTTTTAACATTCAGTAATTTCTGATTGTTTTTACCAAGCTTTAAAAAGTGATGATTATTTGAAGAAATGGAAGACAACTTGAATTCATAAGGAACATACAAAAATATTGTTAATGATCAGCAGTTGGCATTTCTTAAATAATAGGTGTCTTTTGCCATCAGACCACAAAGGAAACTTTTATACCACCTATTTCTAAAATGGGAAAGGCAATGACATGGTTTGCCTTGTGGCAGCACAGATAGTACAGTCTAGAATAAGAAGTACTAAGCTGGCAATTAGGAAAACGAGTTTCTAATTCCGCTCTGGCACTTACTGTCTTACCTTATCAAATCATTCAGGATCGCCATTTCCTAGTATCTGGGAACGTTCTGTTAATTCACACTTTATTATCAGGGATGAAAGAACATTTGAGAAAATACCTACAAAGTAGTCAGTGTAGTTGAAACATCAAGATTGTCGTCTTTCCTGATCTTATCAGTGTTCATGTGATAATTACAGTTCTATATATCCCATGCATTCTGCTGTAGTCATATACAGTTTAATTATTTTTCTGCATGATAATGGAGATTTGTGAAATAAAAATTTGGATATTTATTTGGATATTCCTGATTTTGAAGCCATACATCATTAAACTTCTGAATGTTTCCTTAATCATTTCATTTCATCTACTTCTCTGTAGGTAAAGAAATACAAGGCCTTGACAAAAGATTCAGAATTGTTCATTTCTGAGTTGAAGTTAAAGTCCTGCATTATCTCATTCCTTTAGGGTAATGAGCAAGAAATTCTCACTGGCAGATACTATTACAAGTTGGTAACATTACAACAAAGAGAGAATTTTTTGTCACACAAGGACTCTCCTAGATAAAATGGGTTTTGTTCTAAAAGTTTATTTATACTGTATGTACTTTGTAACTTTGATTTTGTGCCCAAAATATACCTTGTTATAGAGGGCTTAGGTTGTCAAGTCCTTTTTAAAAAATAATTTAATAACTAAATGACAAAAAGAACTTTTTATTAACTTTTTAGCAGTATGTTATGGGGGGAATCTAGTTCAAAGAGAAATAAGTACATATAATTTGGAACAAGAAAAAATGAAAATCATGTTTAATACCTGTCTTGAACCCCTTGAGAAGAAACAGGAGGTGATAGGTAAGAGATTAGGAATAGAGTTCCCCATCCAACCAATTGATGATGTCACCAGTCCCGAACAAACTTGTAGCCCCTCTAGATAGGTCATTACAACCTTCAAATATGTGTCAATACCAACTAAATTTTTTTCTCTCAAGATTCTTTCTTCCTTTTCTTTTTGTTTTGTTTTGCTTTCTTTTGATTTTGGTCGCTTTATTTTTGTTGATTTTTATATTTTTAAAGCAAGTTTTAAGATGTCAAAGAGAAACGAGTCTGAAACGGGACAAGAGAAGATCATTTAATTCAGCTAGATGGAAACGTCCAACGCTGAGAAGGTGTAAAATAAGAAAATCTCTTCTCTAATAATGAAAAGAATACATGATAGTGGAGGGAATTTTGCAAATTTAGAAAAATGAAAGAAAGTAATAAAACTCAACCACAAAGATAACTATTATAAACATTGCCACATATTTTTTAGTCATTTTTCTATGCATTTTTAATAAAATTGGAATGATGCCACACATTACATTTTCCAATCTTCCTTTTTCACTTACATCTTTCACTTTTTCATTTTGGTATTTTATTTTCTCAGGTAATGTTCATTAATTTCAGGTATTTGACCACTTCCATACCATACCTTCCTCTACAGGCCACTTCAACTATGTATTTTCATAGCTACTCCCTGGACTTTGTCAACTACTTGGAAATTTCTACTATCTTTATTATCAAACTCAAATATTTCCCATTTTGACCACTACCTTGAGACTTCCAAAGCCTATACATCCCATCCCACCTTTCTCTTTATCTGAAAATTCACTCTAAAACTGCCCCTTCAGCCTTCTCTTCTTCCTAGGAGCAGAGCAAGGGGTGTTAGCTCAAAATGCCATCTCTAAGGAGCAGCAGCAGCGCTGCAGCACCTGAGAACCTGTCAGAAATGCATTATTTCCAGCCCCAGACCTACTAAATCAGAAAGCGGGATCCAGCAACCAGTTTTAACAGATCTTCCAGGTAGTGTTCAGATCCACATTCAAGTTAGAAAACCACTGGTGTAGGTGTTATTCCCACCCACTTACACTCCTATTGTTTTCTGAACTTTCTTGTTTAATTTTCCTTCATTCATCAAATATTTATTATGCAATTATTATGTTCCAGGCACAGGGGTAGGTACTGGAGATGAAACAACAGGTAAACAGGCGAGTAGGCCTATTCTTTGCCCACAGGTCAGTAGAAAATATAAATATATGATCACAAGAAACTACGGGGCTTAAGGGAAACATCTAGCATGGACACCTAATCTTATGTCTGTGTGGTGGGAGGAGAGATGAGGGACACTAAAGCTGCAACCTGAAGGATGACAGGTGTTAGCCAGGTGAGAGGAGGGATGGGGGTCGAATGCTGTGATTTTTTAGGAACTCTCTGGCTTCAGTGTGGAGAAGTGGATGGGCTGGGAGGGCAGCAGGCAGGTAGACTGGAGGTGGGGAGGCTAGTTAGGAGGCTTCTGCGGCTGCCAGCGGAAAGATGAAGGAGGCCTGAACTGTTGTCGTTGATTGTGGAGTGGAGACAAGCAAACCAACAGCCAGAGATGAAGGCATCGTTAACACTGCCCCAGGTTTTTGCAGGCCTCCAGCTCGCCCAGTTCAACAGTCGCTCCCGGAAGGCGTGTCCAGGGGAGTCTCTGGGGCTTATGCGGTCCCTGGGGGCATTTCAAGGAGGTCGCCCCCGAGGTAGAGGCAGTCGTCTGGTCAGAGAACCGTGCAGAGGAACCAAGCGAAGATCCTGCCGGGCAGTGAGTAGGTGGAAGCCCCGGTACCGAGGGATCCAAGTCCTCTCCGGGCGCGCAGAGCCTGCCCAGTGCGGAGGGCAGGCAGAGAGGGGGCCCCGTGGGAGGACCGAGGCTGGGGAGGACTCCGGCCCCTCGCGGGGGTCCTCCTCCTACCTCCCTTCTCCGACAAGTCTGGATCAGACCCCGGGCCTCCCTCGAGTCCCCGGGGTCGCCACTCCACAGTCTCTTTATCCCTCCGCCGGAAAGCTCCATTTTCCCCCTTTTCTTCCACAATGCACCTTAATGGCCCATTATAACCTGAGCCCACATCATTAGCAAATGAAGAACGGGTTCTCTTTTCTCTAAGGCAGAGTGGGCTGGGGGGAAGGGGAGAGGAAGCAGGAGAGAGGGGCCCTCCCACTGGTGTAGTTCGAATGTTAATGAAGCAAAGAAAAGGAGGTGCAGTGGCTAAATTTGTATGTTAAAATGGCTTGAAGATTCACTTTTTTTGCTTGTGTGTGTGTCAAGAGGCGTATTTAGTTGTGGACAAGATCTGATGGGTTAGATGTCAGAGGTGAGGAAGAAATTCGCCTAAAAGACGACGACATCCTGGTCTCTGGCTTAGAGTGGATTCCTTCCTTTATTCAACAGATACTCATTGCCCCGAGCTCAGGGCCTGCAATGGTGAACAGGACAAATAAACCCCTGCCCTTCTGGAGCTTATTCTCAGAGAAGGAAAATGCAATAATGGGAAAACGATGAGTTCAGTTTGAGGTGCCCTGAAGACACCTAATTGAAGATGCCCAGAGGGCCTATGGGACCCAAGGGAGTCCTGTGCTGGAGAGAAAGGCTAGGTTGCAAATACTGAGTTAGGAGCTGTCAGCATAGACAGATTGACTGAGGCACGGAGTGGATGAGATAAACTGGAAGTGTCTATAAAGTAAGAAGAAAACAGGGCCTAGGCTACAAACTAAGAGAAACATTTAAAGGATGGTCAGGGGAAACTGCAAAGCTTCAATGGTTTCCTTGAGAACAGTCCTAGAATAATTCAAATATGTTAGCCTTCTTCATGCCTGAATCTGGACTTCTAAGCACCACAGACCCATGCTGATTGGTTCCAGGATACATTCCTCATCTCCCACCTTCACAATACCCTGAAATCACTCTATTTCCCTGGTCAATTCAATCTCCCATTCTCCTCAGCATCTATCTCAAAGCTTCCTTCCTGTCCTTAGTCTGCCATCCTGCCACCTACCTCCGCACTTTCAGCAGAGTTGCTACCTCCTACCTCACAGAGGTAACAGGCCGTTGGACAAGAATGCCTTCAACCTTCCAGTGCCAAACTCTGAATCTTCCTTACAGGCCCATCCTCTCCCCTTCTTCCTGTCACAACGGGAGGAAGATGACCCTCCCTCCACCTGTGCTCAGAATCTGCCCCCAGGTCCCTGAGACTGGCCCACCTTCTCTGGTCTCTAACTCAAGATTAGCCCTTCTCTCTCAGGTTCCTTCTGCTTCTCTCAATATGGACTCTTTCCAAAAAACATTTAAATATACTCATGTTTCCTGCTAAATAGAAACCCTTTCAAAGCTCTCTTTCTCTTCCTCCCCCTCTACAGTGTCACTTTTTGAAAAAAAACTCACCCTTTGTTTTTTGAAAAAAATGATCTACGATCACTTTTTTTTTTTACAGCAGGCAGGTAGGGTATCCAAACACTTGACCTTGGTGTTATAACACTGCGTTCTAACCAACTGAGTAATTGGCCAGCCCTGCACTCACTCTTGAGCCCAATGAAATCTGACTTAGGCTCTCGATCACTCCAGTGAAACTGCTCTTGCCAAGATCACTGTTAACAATCTTATTGCTAAATCCCATGTCGATTTCTCATCCTTGTTTTATTTGACCTCTCACCAGCATTCAACATTGTTGTCTATCCTTACCTTATTTCTTGAAATATTTTCACCTGGCTTCTGTAGTGCCAACATTCTTCTGGTTTCTCTCCTACCTTTCTGGCCTCTGCTCAATCTCTTATAGGTTCCTCTTTCTCTTTTGTTAAAGCAGTGCCTCAGACAAACTGTTCTTGAGCAACTGAGAAGGAGCTTTTTGAAAAATCCAACTGAAACAGTAATTTTGGTTGAGACATTTTATAAAAGAAAAAAAAAAGAACGGTTCACTAACCATGTTTAGAATGGATGCAAAAAAAACATCTGGTTAAAGATTATTAGGCTAGTCAATCAGCTGGGTGGGTAACCCTAGCTTCCCAGAAGGAGTTCTCAGTCTTATTACAGTCTGTCAGAAAACTGGTCACGCACTTTATCAGGAATGCTAATTGCTTCCCAGAAGGAGTTGTAAATTACATCACACAAAAAATTTCTGTCCCAGACCAGGTTTGAGCTAATTTTTTTTCTTACTTCCAGTCTCTTAAATGTTGGTCTTCTCTAGGTTCTGTCCTAAGCCCTCTTCTCATTCTACATATATCACTTGAGCGATTTTACCTACTCCCGTGATCCCCCAAACACATCTGTACAGCAGTTTCACACCAAACCTTCAGACTCATACCTCTGATAGCTTCCTGAACATCCCCTTAGACTTCCCAGAGGCATCTCAAACTCAGTGAAACCCAACTGAACTCATCTTCTCTCCCACTTTGTGCCTCATCTGTCCCTTGTCTCAGTTAGTGGTACTACCAGCCACAATTGCCACCCAGGCACCAAAACATCATCCTTGACCCTTTTTTTTCCCTGATACCTCCTCCTCCACCATCACCAACCCAATCTATCATCAAATCAATTCTATACCAGGTCTCCTCTCACCATCCCTACAGCTACTGTCATCATCTCAGTGACCCAAACCACTGCCTAACTGCTTTCCCTGCCTCCAATTGTATCTTCCTCTAATTTATTCCCTACACAGTAGTCAGTGTAATCTTTTTAGAGCAAAAATCATGCCATTTAATCATGATCATAAACGATCATGCCATCCTCATTTAAAACACTTCACTGTCATTTTCTTCTTCCTATTTACTCCAAATACATCAACATATCCTATGAGGACCTTGTTTCCCAATTCCTACTCACTTTTGCTAGTCCTCTTTTCAAACCCTCCCCACTCCATGCTTTTTTACTTCTCTTCAGTGGTATCACTTCGGAACCTTGGAAAATGCTTATCCCTAAGTTTGGCTAATTCTTCCCTATCTACACTCTTCTTTTGGCTCTTAACTCAAGATCCACCAAAAAGCCTGGTCCTACCTCCCTAACTCCCGCTCTTCTCTATGCTTCCGTGACATTCAGCACTATCTCTCTATTGTCACTTCTCTCACTGTTTTGTAATTGTTTATACCCTTCACTAGACTATATGTGATTCAAGGACTTTGTCAATTGTGTTCTCTATTATGTCCCTAGTACTGGACCTAACAGTTCATAGGAACTTAATAAATGTTTTGAATGAAATGGATGAATGACCACTATATTCACATATTTAAATAGTCTCTAAAGCACTATTGAAAAACAGATTATAACTTTCATTCTTGTTTTCTTATGCTAAAAGTAATAAATGTTATGTTTCAGAGAAGCCATAATTAAAATGAAAATCACCAAAAAGCTATTATTCAAAGACTGTCACCACTAAAATTTGGTGTTTATTTTTTCTGGACTTTATATATTTACATGTGTTCATATATATGTACATACATTTCTAAACAAATAGGATCATACTGTAATTCTATTTTGTGCCATTTTATTTAATTTATCCATACAGTTGGGCTTTGAGATTATGTCTATATTTTTTGCTATTATACAGAGTAATGAAGTATCAGTACAGTACTATCAGAATGGCTAAAATAAAAAATAGTGATAACATCAAATGCTGTCAGGGATGTAGAGAAACTGGATTACTCATAATTGCTGGCAGTCCAGCCACTCTAGAAAACAGTTTGGCAGTTTCAGATAAAACTAAACTTGCACTTACCATTTGACCCAGCAATTGTACTCTTTGGCGTTTACCCCAGAGAAACAAAAACTTATGTTCATATAAAAGCCTGTACACAAATGTTCATAGCAGCTTTATTAGTAATAGCCAAAAACTGGAAACAACCTAGACGTCCTTCAAAAAGTGAATGGATAAACAAATTGTGGTACATTCACACCAGGAAATATTACTCAGCAATAAAAAAGAGTGAACTAGTGATACTACATGAATCTCCAGAATTTATGCTGAATTAAGAAGGCCAGTACCAAAAGGTTTCATACTGTATGATTCCGTTTATATAACATTCTTGAAATGACAAAATTATAGAAATGGAGAAATTATCAGTGTTTGCTATGGGATAACAAGGGAGTCAGGCAAGGAGGGAAGTATATGTAGCTATATAAGAGCAACATGAGGAACCCTTGTGATGACAGAATTTTTATGAGTGTTGACTCAATCCATGTCAATAACCTGCCTATGGTATTGTGCTATAGTTTTGCAAGATGTTACTATTGGGGGAAACTGGGTAAAGGGCACACAGGCTCTCTCTGAGTTATTTCTTAATAACTGCATGTGAATCTACAATTATCTGAAAACTAAAAGTTTAATTAAATAAATATATAGCCAATTAGAAAAGATAAAAACTTAAACACTAACATATTCCTAGAAAGTAACCTAAAAGATAAAGGGTTTTCCCTGTGTTATTCAATGGAGCCACATGACTGAAAAATTAACCTGGCCATAGATTGTGCTGATGTATACATTTCTAAGACATCTGTTCTGTTGCAGGAAGGCATGCCTTTCGGTACTAGCAGAAACATGAGAAAAAGAAGAGTTGCAGCAATGGAGAGAGAAAAGGAGCATTGAAAATGGAAAAAAATATAGAGAGTGGTTCTTCCTAGGGCCCTTTATAAATATTCTCTGTCACCTGGCTTTCTGGTTTCTACCCAAATGACCAAAAGAAATGAACAGCTATGCCCTTTCTATGGTAGAGACCCACCAGGGACCTGGGGGCAAGGGAAGAATCTAAGTCTTGCTTCACATCAGCCAACTCTTACCTAATCTCTCACACATATTTCTCCACTCTAGTCCCCAAGGCTTCACCCTGGATGCCCTCCCCATTCTCCCAGAATCCCATTCCCCTAGCCGCCCCACTACCAGAACAGAGCACCCATGCAGACATCTAATATATCATTGCCTGACTTTGAGTCATGGGTCGAGCCCACTAGGTCAGTCTATAACATTCATCTTAGTTTTAAAAACATGAGAGGGACATTGTTGGCAAAAATCCAGGGGTAATGAATTCTATGTTCCAGAAACAGAGAAACTGAACTATTTCAATTTGAAAGTAAGAGCTGGCAGGAAACCAACAGAGCTAACTCCTCTGGGTGAGGGGGAGGGGAGGGGAGGGTGGTTAGTTAACTTGTAGGTCTGTAAGGTGGGCAGATTTCTTTAAAGAGTAAACAAAGCAATTTTAGACTTGAGAGAATTAATTGGCATCCAAAGCCAAGAATATAAATAATATTATATAAAAACCTTGCTTGAGTGAGAATTCTGCAATCGAAGCATTCTGACTCTAATAGCTAAATTGTAAAGGAAAAGAGTATAGAAAAGGATGTTTATTTATCCATTCATATTATCATATAAACCATTCATGGTGTATATATCATCTTTTTTTTTTACCATGGCAAGAAAAGATTGATGCTTTTTAGAATTTCTATGTCTACGAAAATAGTCAAGGTGCTTTTGTAAGTTACAGACAATGCTAGGATACTCTTGCATTTGCTCTGTCCTCAATAATAAGAGAAACTTCATTTATGCGTAAGGTAAAACTGGGGAACTAATAATGGCTTAATAGCAATTCCAGTTCACTTTGTCTGGTAATGAAGGACAGAAATAGCATATATATAAATAGAATTCAAAGATAATAAAAAATCTCTTTGCTTTAACCCTTTGCCTTTCTCACATCCCTCCCTGTCCACCTAAAATATTAGAAGTGAAGTGAGAGAAAGGCACATAAGAAAAACAACAAAGTAAAGTGCCTGGGAAGACTACACCTCTGTCATCTTCTTCCAAATTATAAGCATCGTTGTAAACAACATTGTTCGGACAAAGATTTATGTACAAAAATGTTCATTTGGAGGTTATTAATTTTATTACAGCAAAAAAAAAAAAAAAAGGGAAACAATCTAAATGTCCCAAAATAAGAAATGTTTAAGTAATTTATGGCATGTTAATATGATGGAATGTTTTGCAGTCATTAAAAGAAGTCACATTTTCAAATAGCAAAAATTAAAGAGTGAAAATATGTACTAATGGTGGGGAAAAGAAGGAAAGGGGAATCTCATGCAATGCCAGAGAAGATTGAATTGTTATAGCCCTTTAGCAAAGTAATCTGGCAATATCTATTAAAATAAAAAATATGCTATTCAGACAGGACCCTGAGGAAAGCAAAAGCAGGTAAGGACTATGCCATGGAATCATTTTATACAAACACAAAATAATTTTTCTGGAAATAATCCAAAGGGAGAGATCTTACTTCCAAATCCCCAAACACTCTTATAATGTCTGTGGGGATCCAACCCTGTGAGATTCTCAAGCTTTGCCCTTACTTTATATACGAGCTCTTTAAGTAATAACATCTTTCGCTTGGCAACCATTCAGTGATGTTTAGGGACCACCTATATTGTACAGTCTACCTAGACTCTTTTCTTTCTTCGCTTTCTTCCTCCCCCCTCAGCATGTAATTATGGTGTAAATTGCCAAATCTGGTTAACTCTGAATCTGCAATGTGTTTCCCAACTGTCCTTTCTCCTCGTTTCTACACCCTCTATCCTGACTCAACTGTATTACCTTTTACCTGATTCATCAAATAGTATAACTGGTTTTCCTGCTCTGATTTATTTTTCACACTGTGACAAAAGCAATCTTCCATGAAACTCTGACCATGACACTCTCCTGCTCAGAACATCTGATGCCTCCTCACTGGGTAGACAGCAAACCTCAACTCCCCAACACAACACTCCAAGTTTCTAAGCAACTGGCTCTAAACATGGCCTGAACTTGCAGCTCCAGTGCCCTTGTGCATTGACCGTACTGATTCCCAGAACCACAGAATGAAGCCTTATTGGGAAATAGTCCCTTGCAGATATAATTAGTTCAGATGAGATCTTGCTGGATTAGAGTAGGCCCCAAATCCAATGACTGGCATCCTTTAAGAAGGTTATGTGAAGACAGAGAGACACACGGGGAAAATGGCCATGTGAAGAACCAAGCAGAAATGGAGTGATGCCACTCCAAGCCAAGGAATGTCAATATGGTAGGCAGCTTCCAGAAACTAGAAAGAGTTAAGGAAGAATTCTTCCTTTGAACCTTTAGAGGGAGCATGGCCCTGCTGGCATCTTGATTTTGGTCTTCTACCTTCCACAGCTGTGAGAGAATAAACTTGTATTGCTGTAAGCCACCAAGTTTATGGTAATTTGTTACAGTAGCTCTAGAAAGCTAACACAATTGGTTAGATGTTTTTTAGTGGAGAAAAACAAAACAAAATAAAACAAAAAACCAAAAACTCAATTTAGCTTAAGGAAAAAGAAATTTATCACAAAGACATTACTGTATTTCAGGGAACCCAAGGGCAGAAGTGCATCTGAGCCTCATGAACCTGCAGAATCAGAGATAAAAAGGCCACCAGGGTTCTCTCTCTATGACATTTTCTCCCTTTGTACCTGCTTCATTTTTTTCTCTCTCTCTTCCTCTCACTCCTTCTCTCTCTCTTCTTCTCTCTTCCATCATTTCACAAGGTCATAGTCATCAACACATTCCAAGTTGACCTTTACTGCCCAAAGAGAAATTGACTACTTTTTCTCAGTTTCAGATCCAAAAGTCCCAAAGAAGAACTGATTGGCTTTTTGTCCCATAATTCCACCAACATTCACTAACTAATAATATATGGTCAGAAGGTGGGATCATATGGTATCATGTGGATAAAGTGGTGCTGGGAGGGGGAAAGGAGAAAGAAACTACAGGCCCATGATATTTACGCTTCCCCTTTTCTGGAAGTACCTCTTTCTCTTATTCTCTATCTCTGCTTTTCCAAATTGTACATGTCTTTCACAGTTTGGCTTAAAGGTCACCTTTTCCACAAGAAATGTCCGTCTCCACCATTAGACCATGAATCCTCAAAAGCAGAAACATGTATCTTGTTCCTTCCTATACTCTCCTCCACTAAGTAGGCCTCAGACATTTGTGGCTGCTTGTTGAAACCTTTCTGGATCTACCAATTCAAAATTCATCCCACCTTGCTCCAGGCTTCTATGGTACTTTCTTTGAACTTCTTTTATTGCATTTGCCACCTTCTGTCTTTTATTTATAAATGTGGTTTTCTCCCTATCTAAGGTGTCAGTTTCTTGTAGATAGGGTCTAATACTTTGCACATAATAAGCAGTAACTATTTGTGAAATATAATTTCCCATCCCCTAAAAAGTCCAATTAACAGCATGTAAAGTTAGTAGCAATGGAAATATAGATACATATATAATACCAATGTATTTTGATGCCCAATATAATGACCTAGTTTCTACCGTTCCCCACGCACATGATGGACTCAAACCACACCTTCTTGCCTAATGTAGTGAAGATCCCTCTTCTGCCATTACAGCCAGGCCTTGGAGCTTAGTGCTGGAGGAAAGACGTCCTTTCCAGAAGCCCACATCCGTTCAGGCCTTCAGTACAGTGGGAAGCAGGGGGAATTGCGGGGATGGGGTGGGGGTGGGGTTGCTTAGGCACACTGACAAAGACCCAGGAGGGGAGATTGTCGTTGTCAGCTGGGATGTAAGGGCAACAAGAGCAGAGGGGCTTTTGCCAGTGTTACAAGAGAAAAATGCTGAGACCAAAGACTGAGGGCTGAGTGGACAAGTTGAATTGCCAAGCGGGGAACTCAATGCAGCACAATCTAGGCTTGGGAAGATGAAGTTGGGGGAGGAAAAATGGTGTAGATCTTGTCAAGCCACAATTCCACAAACAGTCTGAATCCCCTCTCCGGAAAGCAAAGCTTCTGACTGGAGATCTCTGGGCCTGCTGTCCTCTCCCGGGTGGAATTCCAGAAGAAGCCCCACCTGCTGGACCGCACCCGGAATGGCTGAGTGTGGCGTCAGCGTTGTACCCGGGGTCTGAAGGTCGCAGCTTCGCACTTGCAACTGAGCCCTGCATAGCCAGACCTGCAGGGCCCAGGTGGGGAAGAGGAGGCCTCCCGGGAGAAGTCACGACTGGGAGGTCATGGTGGCTTGTCAATGGATGCTAAAAGCCACGCAAAGGGCAGCAGTGCCTGCAACGCCATAGATGCCAGTGCGGAGAGCAGGCCACCCCACCACCCGGAATCAAAGAGCAGCCCCTGGCTCCGGCACAGGGACTTCTAAGGCTATCCTTCCTGCACCCTGATGCCATCCCAAGCAAAGAGCTCGAACCGGGAGTCAGACTGATGGAAGAAAGAAAAATACAGTATAACAGGAAATTTAAGAGCATTCTGCCCACAACTCAGCTGGGTAGGCGGTTCAGGAATAAGATCAGTTATTGCAAAGTTTAAAATTATAACATTACAACCAAAAACTAAATGTGAGACTCTGCTCCTCAATATTAACCAATATTTGGCTGTATTTTTATTTTATATTGATCAAGCATATCACTACAATGTGGTGAATTTGCAGCTTTTGTGCTTAGGATCATCTTGGGTTTTTACTGTACTCTTCTCTTGGAGCCACAATTAGTCCTGCAGGTCAGTTAGGAGTCCCTTGAACAATCAAAGAGCAAGTTAATAAAGAAAGGCCGTTATAGCATGGGCTCAGCTTCTTTGGAGAGACAAGAATCATGCTGTGAATTGCTATTAAGGCCAGTGCATCACTTATTACATGCACAGAGCACCGTGAGGACAAGGGGCTGGGGGCATGGCTCCCTGCTTCCCTGCTCCCACCCTCTGGCTGTGGCACAGAGGAGCTCACGGTGATGTAGCAAGAGTCAGGCCCCAGCTTATTCAGTCTGGGCCTGGCCCATCAGCCAAAATCTCTCCCTCGCCACCCTCTCTCCAACCTGCTATCCAAGTGAATGTATTTACTCAAAGGTGACTTTTGTGTGTAGAAAAAATTATTCAGAAGTTATTTGATTTTGAAAATTAATATTTGACTTTACAAAATCAGAACCTGAGGGGATTTTTCTATAAGCTTGTAAATTCAACTTATAAAATTTATAGGTATGGTAAAACTTAAATAATCACTTTAAAGGGGGCTTTTGATTAATATTTGGTCACATTTACAAATTTACTTAACCTACTTTAAATATTTTAACTGAACTTTTAAATTTAATATATTCAACTTATTTTAAGTACTTCAGCTGTATGACAGACAAAATATCCTTTCCAAGTACTCCAGTAATTCATATGTATCCAATAAATTAATCTTAAAAATATGTTAATTTTAAGTCCTCTTAAATGTCTAATAGTGCATTTACATTTTGAAGTATTTCCACTTAGCATCACAAATGTAAATCAATTACTTAGATTATACATTTTAAATAAGTACTACACGTCTAATATGTTTTTCTAACAGGTCATATTCTCTTAAACATTATAAATGTACTAAGTATACAGATTTTTTTTATACAGACATACTAATATAATGGGTTTGATTTTCTTAAACATTTTTATATTTAATTGTAAACCTTTCCAGTGTTTTTAAAAAATGCTTATTGCTTTAAATAAAAAGTTTATTTTCTCAAATTCTTTTGAGCACACCTTCCAAAGCTGGTTGAACTGCATATGACCTCTAGAGCCACAAACATTTAGGGGAGTTTTGCTCATGACACCACTACCAGGATGAGTCTCTTTTACTCTTAATACATCATGAACTTCAAAACTTAAAAAAGGAGTTGTAGACAAATCTACATGATTTGTAGAGTCCAAATCATGACTCTAATGATTTTTACCACCTGGTAGTCACTCCCCTGGGTAGGCACTTCCACTCTGAACAGGGCTGACCTGTATAACCCAGGTTGTGGAAAGGATGGAGAATGACTTCTGAAGCTAGGGCATGAGAGACATGGCAGCTTCTATCTTGCATACGCTCAGATCATTTGCTCTGGAGAAAGCCAACCTACTCATGCAGCCCTATGGAGTAGTCCATGTGGTAAGGAACTGAACTCTCCTACCAGTAACAGCCTTAGTTTGCCATGGGTGTGAATCACCCATCTGGGAAGCAGATCCTCTAGCCTCATCCAAGCCTTCAGATAACTGCAGTCCTGGCCAACATTCTGACTGTAATCTCATGAGAGACCCTGACTCAGAACCAAGCCACTTCAATCTGGTCCTCTACCCCCAGCAAAAATAAAAACACTAAGCTCAAAATTCCTGATTCTCACAGAAACCCTGTGAGATAACAAACATTTATTATTGTTTTAAGCCTCTAAATTTGGAGGTAATTTGTTACATAGCAATAAATAACTAATAAGGAATGGTCACATTCTCTCACATCCTTGAACCTAAATCATTAATTATCTAATTTTCAAGCCTGATTAGCTCCTATAAACCTCCACTAAGGTGACTATACCATTTGCTTGGATTAAATTGCTTATTGTTTCGTCCCATCCTGAATTCTTTTTTTTTTTTTTTTTTTTTTTTTTGGCTCTGGCTGGTATGGAGATCTGAACCCTTGACCTTGGCATTCCATCCTGAATTCTCTTCCTATTTTTTCTATCTGTTAGGTCCACAATTCAACAGAAATACTACATCATGTCTAATTCTGTGTCTTATAGGCCTATTCCTGACTGTACTATCACAACATTAAAGAATGGAGTTCTACTGCCACCTATCATCACAGCATCCCCCACTTGATCAGATTGAGAGTTTATATTTTTATAGTAAAAGATGGAAGCATCTTTTCCAGAAACCCACTGCTAAAATGTTCGTGAAGTCTAATGAGCATCTCAGACTTAACATGGCTAAAAGAGAACTCTGGATTTTCCTCTACCCTAGCCTACTCTTCCCAGTCTCCCGCAGCTCCATAAATGGCATCATCATCCATCCAGTTGCTTGTACCAGAAACCTAAGAGTCATTCTTGATTCCTCTCTTCTTCTCACGCCATCGGTGATGCCTCTAGACTCTATCACCACAACATGTCCTGAATTTGTTAACTTCTCTTCTTCTCCGTTTCTGTCAGCCTGTACTAAGCCATCACCTTTGACCAGGACAACTGAAATAGCCTCCTAACTGTAGTCCCTGATGCTTCTCTCTCTTTTTCAGAAATTCACTACTGTGAAATAGCTATAAACAGTCTCATACAGGACTTTGTGTGACGTGTTTTATTTCTCTTGGGTAAACACCTAGAAGTGAGATTGCTAGATCATATGGCAAGTACCTGTTTAGTTTTATGAGGAATTGCCAAACTATTTTCCAAAATGGGTGTCCCATTTTTTATGCCTATCAGCAATATATGAGATTTCCAGTTATTCCACGTCCTCTCCAGCTCGTGGTATTTTTTTTCCCAAGCCATTTTAGTAGGTGTGTAGTAGTTTCTTTAAAAAAAAAAAAAATCAGAGACAAAATTCACATAAAGTGAAATGTACTGATCCTAATTGTACAACTTGAAGAGTTTTAATAAATGTGTACACCCATGTAATAAAGATGTATAACATATTTATTACTGTAATAAGTTCCCTAGTAACCCCCTTCCAGTCAATCCCCACCCCCCTAGAGGCATCCACTTCTGATTGTTATCACCATAGATTCATTTTACCTCTTCTTAAACCTCATAAAAGAAACAGTACAGCATATACTGCTTTGTGTCTGGCTGGTTTTACTCAATAGTGGTTTTGAGATTCATCCATGTTACCACATGTATCAGTAGTTCTTTATTTTTACTGCTGAGTAGTATTTTATTGTTTGCATATCACAATTTGTTTATCTATCCACCTTTTGATGGATGTTTGGGTTGTTTCCAGCTATTCCATTCCTAGATATTTACCCAAGAGAAATGAAAGCATATGTCCACGAAAAGACCTGAACAATAATAGCCGGCTTCCTCTTCTAATCCACTGCAATCTGTCTCTGGAGGAGGGCCCCATATATTTTTTAAAGCTCCCCAGGAGACTCTGACAGGCCCTCAGGTTTGCGAGGCCCTGCCAGTGTGACCTGGCCCCCGGCTCTTCCCCTGTACCTCACACCACCCTCCCCCTCCTCTCAGTCCTCTGAAAACAGCAGTTTTATCCCCACCTCAGGCATATTGTGCTAGTGTTTCTTCTGCCTGGAATGTTCTTTAGATCTCAGTGTGACTTGTTCTTTCTTGTGATTTAGGTCCCAGCTGAAACGTCATGCACTCAGAGCGGCTTTTCCTGCCCACCCAATCTAAAGGAGTCACACAATCCCACTCTAGCATGTCACCTGTTCAAATGCTCCATATCACACTTATTTCTAATATTGTCTGTGTGTTTGTCTGTCTCCCCTCTAGAATGTAAATCCCATAAACAAGGACCTTGTCTGCCTTGCTCACCACAGTATCCCTGGTATTTATACTTGTCCCTGGAACATAATAAGGGCTTAATAAATGTTTGTTGACAGCACGACAGAATACACAAATGGAATGCACGTATTACCTGGCAAAGAGGGCAATAATCCAGAAGCGTTCTTCTAATTTTCAACTCCCTTGGGGTTAGCATGAGGTACTCGATTTTCAGGAAAATGGAGACTCTAGCCTGAGGTGAGTAACCCAGGTGTGTCCCAGATTCATTAGAAAAACAGAGATTTGTTTTTGGTTTCCAGTGTCTTTTCTCTGGCCCTGACCTGATGCTGTGCACACTGTAGATACTCAATGAACATTTTTCTTTTGACAGTGAAGTGACCATGTTCTCCTTTGAAGGGTTGTGGGTGAAAAGGTTGTGGGACCCTGAGGAGATGTGAGGTATGGGGCTGGGGACTTGGAGAAGGCAATAGTGTGAGTGAGGTTGGAGGGATCATGAGAAAAGGACACAAATATATTTATGCCTCCATTCTCACTTTAGAGAGCTGCCACCAATTCAAAGCACGAGATTCAGTTTAATTTATTCTGTCCAGTTGTATCTCAAAGTACTAGTCTATTCTATATGTAGCTTCTCTTGATAAACAAGGCAATATGTTTAAAGAAATTTTTTAAAGAAATTTTAAAAGAAAGGAAGGAAATCAGTGAGGCAGGGAAGAAGAGAGGGAGGAAACAAGGAAGAATTTATGAGCATCTTCTATGTGCTAGACATAGTGTTCGGCATGTTTAGGCATTTACTTATTTGTCATAACCTAAATAAATATAAATATACTCATTTTACAGATGAGGAAACTAGAACTTAGAGAAAACTTACTTTCCTTTTAAGTATTCTTACCGCTTAACTGTTGTAAGATTGGATAAAAATATACAAGACATACATATCAAATATACAGATGACATTAACAATGGGAAAGCCATCTGTATTAGTCTGTTTTGTTTTGCTTATAACAAAATACATGCAACTGGGTAATTATAAAGAAAAATGAAATTTATTGTGTACAAGTTTCTAAGGCTGGGAAATCCAAAGTCCATCTGGTGGTGGTGACAGTGACCCAGGCATCTCACATTGCAAGATGGTGGAAGCAGAGAAAGCAAACAGAGCAAGAAAGACAGACTCTCCTCTTCTTTTAAAGCCCTCAGATACATGCACTTGACCACCATTTTTAATCCATTCACTACTGCATGGTCCTACAATCCCATCACCTATTTAAGGCTCCACCTTTCAATTACCATAATAGGATTTCCCACCCTCTTAACAGTCACAGTGGGAGCTAAGTTTCTAATACATAAAACTTGAGGGACACAATTCAAGCTTCAGTGCATTTTGGGGGGACATAATTCAGTCCACTACACTATCTAATGTAGGAATGATAGATCAAAGATTCAAATTGATCTTGTCAGGTTAGAACACTGGACTAAAACCACAGGTTAGACACAGTGTAATGGACAAAATAGTAGTAGTCACAGTGCAGTCAGCTACAAAGGTACAGAAAGAAAGAGAACTAGTTTGGCTGGAGTTTGTGTAAAAACAAGCTTGTGGATTATGTTGACTGCTAGTTTATTACAAGCCAAGAGTAGACACTAAAAATGTGAATAGGGCAGTTCTTAAGCATTTTGTGATGGTCCTTACTTTATTGGACTTTCTTGCAGTATTTATCATTAATGGTATTTTTTAAAATTCTCTTCTCTCCTGGCTTCTGTTACATCTGATTACCTTTTCATCTCTAAGCAGATCTTCATCAATACTAAAACTAATAATTTAATAGCCCTAATTTAATAAGGGTTCTGTGCTAACTACACGTTATCATACTTAATCCTCCCTCTTAACAGCACTAATGAAATATTCATAGGTTTCATTATTTTCCCCATTTTATAGTAGAGAGAACTAAAGTTTAGAAAACCTCAGGGATTTCCTCATGATCAGACAGCTAACAACATTAGTAGTGTCCAAGTCAGATGGTCCAACTTCAGAGCACGTGCTCTTGACCTCTGCATTCTCCTGCCCCAGCTAACAGTTTCTTTCAGAGCTTCCTCTTACTTTGCTCATTCCTTAAGTTGCAGCATTCCTGAGGCTCTGTCCTCAGGTCTTACTTAGCTCATCTTACTTCAATGCTTCTCTAGTTAATCACCAGTAGATGTGGGACCTAATTGACAACTTCTGCATTAATGAGTCCTACAGCTGCCACTAACAATAGCTTGTCCAACAGCACTTACTCTCTCTGCTTTCTTCTTCCCGAGTAGGAGCCTCAATAAGCTTCAGAGGAGGCCAGACCCAACCCCAACCTGGCCCAGGAAGTGAATCATGGTTAAACCACAGGCGACACTTCCTCTCCCTTTTCAGTGAATGGTTTAAGCACTGGGAGAGGATCAGCTGAGAGAATTTTGAGAAAGATTACCCTGGCTCTTAATCAGAAATACTCATTAATGGATAATCTCTCTTCCATCACACTATTGGGTCTGCATGTTTGTCTAGAACTAAGGCAGCCATCTTGGAGCCTATAATGATTTTCAAGAGTGTGAAGAGCTCCTGAGACCAAAATGTTTGAGGACTGCTGCCTAGTCCATGCCAGCATCATCCCTCACCAGCATTATTGAAACAGTTTCCCAAATGGTTTTTCTACTGCTAGTCTGTCCATAGCCAACCCCAAGAAGCCCTTTCTCTCATTGCTACCAGGGTGATCTTCGTAAATGCTAATCAGATCCCCTGCTTAATCCTTCAATGGCTCCATGTTGCTTAACGCCTAACCCCCTACTTCTCCAGTTTTGTATGTTTTTCTCCACTCCTACACATCCTTCATCCCAGCCATTCACAGTTAATTGAATGGTGTTGGTTGCTTCCATGCCCCTCCACCTGTTGCTTTTTACTTTTTGTCGTTTAAGCAGAGGACATTTAGTAAGTGAATTGGTTACGCAGGTGATGGAAGAGCTGAGAAACCAATCTGGATGGTGAGATGACCCAGAGATTACAAACAATAGCAAGCCACCACCAATAGCAAATCTTAGGGCTAGAGGAACAGAAGCGGAAAACGGTGTCATCAGACCCCAAGAGTCAGTGTTACTTAGGGAAATCTAGAACCGTGGTGGGCCTGTTCTGCAGGTGCTGGGACCATGGCGAGGCCAAGCCATTGCCAATGGTGTTTTCCAAGGCTGAAGTTCCCCACCTTCTCCTAACTTCAACCTGGCACACCCAATCCCCTTATCCTCTAGCTAGCTGTCTCCTGCTTGTTTTTTAAAATTCAGCGCAAGAGTCACTCTCTACAGGAAGCTGTCTCTGAGCCCTCAATGTAATTTAACTGTCCCTCTTTTGTACTTCCAAAGCACCATTTATCTTAGCAGGCATCAGAAAGTACTGTGATCCAGTTTTCCCACTGGACAATAAGTTCTTTGAGGGTTGGGGTGGCATCTTCTTGTCTTTGTATTACTTGAGCCTAGTACAGTATCTGGCTACAGTGTTGGGAGCTGTTATATGTGCTCAGAAAATGTTTCCTAAACACATTAATTAGTGAATTAACCATAAGATAATTTGCTTCTGGATTGAGTCCCATTTTCCGAAGCATTTTCTTTCCTTTTTATATCTCCAACAAAAAAGCCTGGACTGTTCAGGACTTTTTTCATTTCTCCTCCTTTCCAGCTTCTTCCTGCAGCCCTTGAGAGTAAATATTATTTAGCTTCTTCATGCCATCTTTGTACCTTGGGAGGACAATTTAATTTCTTTTCACCTGCCTTCTTCAGCCCCAGCCTCGTGCTTCACTTCAAACTGTGCTTCCGAGTAAAGGCCTGGGTGGTTTCCTCCTAATTCTCACAATGGGAACACTTTAATTTTACAAACTGCCTTCTAAAAGAAGCCAGAATTATTTTTTCCCTGTTTTGTCAGTCTTATACCTTTTGTGCCTTTCATACATTTTTTCTTTCACTTTGGATAAAAATAATAGGTGACAAAGGTTTAATCATATTTTGGGAATCCATTCTGATCTTTCAGATGTGGCCATTACTGTTAGTGCCTTATGGTGTGTTTGAGTCATGGTCTGTGCCTGTACAAGTACTAAGAAAAGCTTTTTAGAAAGTTAGAAGACAATAAGCATGATATGAAGATGAACAGAGTATGCACCTGGACAATACTTTTTTTATTTTTATTTTTTGGCAGTTGGCCAATATGGGGATCTGATTATTAGGTTTTTTTTTTAAAGGCTAGTCAAGTGAAGCAGTGGGAATGGAGAAGGAACAAAGAGATCTGTAACTGGCTGTGATCAATTTGTTGTAAACATCACCACACTTGAACCAACCTATTCTTAAAAGCTTTGTTGAGATATAAATCACATCCCATACAATTCACCTATTTAAAGTGTACATTTCATTGGTTTTTAGTATATTTACAGATGTGTGTGATCATCACAACAGTCAGTTTTAGAACATTTTCGTCATCTCAAAAAGAATCCCCTTACCCTTTCCCCAACCAACTACTGTATTAATCCACCTTCTGTGTCTATAGATTTCTCTGTTCTGGACTTTCATATGAATAGAATCATTTAACATGTGGTCTTAGGGACTGGCTTCTTTCACTTTAGCATAATGTTTTCAAGGTTCATCCATGTTGTAGCATGTGTCAGTACTTGATTCCTTTGGACAAATCTCCCCAACACCCAAACTGGACTGGTGCACAACCATCACTGGCCAATCAGTGTGAACCAATTTGTTTCACCTTGGTGAGAAGATTTTTCACCTGAAATAGCTCCTTGCTGGCAATGTCACTGTTGTCTGCTTATATATGCCTTTTTATCTAAGCAACCACAATCAGCTGGCTTTGGGCCTTACATAAAGACAAAGAAATTAAAAATTAATCACAATTATAGACGGAATTCCCCAAACCATAGTATGACTTTTGAGCATTAGAATTCATGAGAAGACTGCCTCAGACGGTTTCTTCATGCAGTTCTTTTTTTTTTTTTTTTTTTTAAAGATGACCAGTAAGGGGATCTTAACCCTTGACTTGGTGTTGTCAGCACCACACTCAGCCAGTGAGCGAACCGGCCATCCGTACATGGGATCCGAACCCGGGGCCTTGGTGTTATCAGCACCTCACTCTCCCGAGTGAGCCACGGGCCGGCCCCTCTTCATGCGGTTCTAGTAGACTTCCCAGGTATATCCAGCAGGGAAGATCAGGCTAATGATATTGCTGATGTGAATATAATAGTTATTAGTTCAGTGGTTCTCTGCATGGCCCCTAAGACCAGCAGCATTAAGATCACCTGGGGAACTTGTCAGAAATGCAGATTCTCAGGGCCCACCCCAGACCTATTGAATCAGAAACTCTGAGAGTGGGGCCTAGAAATCTGTGTTTCAACAAGCCTCCAGGTGATTCTGATCCACGCTTAAGTTTGAGAACCACTGATTAGTTAAGTCGTATAGTACTATCAGTATTGGCACATGAACATAAATTAATTACTGACTCATACCCTGTTTTACATCAAGTATATACACCCAGTGGATGAAGAAAAACACTGTTTAGGGGCTAAATAGATTATGATACATACCCTGAATTTTTTCTATGCATTGATACAACAGGCAATCGATTTTATTATTCTCTCCTCCTCCCATATTTATATCTTTTTAAAATAATGTTTTGATAAAAACTTACTTTAAAAAATAATAAATTTTGATAAACTTACTGCTTTTACAGTGATGTTTATTTCTACTTCTGGTTGAAAAGATCTTTTAGGAAGCATCCCTAGAAGATGGTATTTCTACAAATCTTTGTTCAAGAAAAATTAATTCCTACATGCACTCACATCAGACACAGGTCTCTCTCTAGAGATTGCTTTTCTGAGTGAATGTTTTGTTAGCACAGAAACAGTATCAGGCAGTGCATTTTTAAAGCAATGGGTAGCATGAAGCCCGTATTGATGAAATACTTGAGTTCACTGTGGACACACCAGGGACTTCATCTAGTCCTTTGTTGTTAAGACCAAATACTTTTTAGATACCGTGAGGATAGTCATTATCTCTTGCAGAAAGAACACAGGAATGGTGTATTCTCAGTTCACCTGAATAGATTTGACTCATGGTTAGCATTTTTGAAATTCTGCTAAAATGTGCCTTAAATACTTAGATAAAAGTATAATTCTGATCTATGCAATTTTATTTGTCAAAATTCACTATTGTGGTTCCTTTGAAATAGTAGCCATTCTTTTTTTTTCGGCATCTATTTTCATTTTGTTTTAAATACTATTAAAATTGGGTTTAAAAAAATCTTAGACACATAGAATCCTGTCTTGTGGTATACACCGTACACTGCCTTACACTGTTAGTTATCATTCTGTGTTATCTGCGTCGCATTCCCCAACTATATTTACACTCCATGACGACAATAATCATTTCTCACATGTATTTGCATTTGATGGGACATTGACCCACCGTGTCTCTCAGTATCTTAAACATAACAGACATCCATCAAACATGTATGCATTGATTAATAGGTTTGATAATAACTTGAAATAGCCATTCCCCTGGTTAAGAACAAAAATTCTCTCAAATTAGGTCAGTTAAGAAGAGATAAAACAGACCTCTTCACAGATATTCAAGGGTATAAGCAGAGCACACCTGGATCATATGGGACATGGAACGGGCCATTCAAGACCCAAGGCCAGTTCCTTCAATTCTGTTGAGACCCTGTGGCCTCAGGTCTGTGCTTCTATCTGTGCATCTCCTTTTTTCACAAGCTTCTTTGAGTAGACTGACCTCCTTTTTATTATGGCATCTCCATTCCCTGAAAATATAAGCTTATATTTGGCTTTGGTTTGTTACGGACCTATCCCACTATTTTACTTCAAGCATTCATCAGTGTCTAATTAGTTCAACTTCCGTGGCCTAAATTCAAATTCCATAGAGAGATCATCTGATTGGGTGATCTAGTACAATCAGTCAAGAGTAACAAGTAGGTAGTTTTGAACAATCAAGTGTACTACAACCTAGAACTCTGACAAGTATGCAAAAAAAAGTTTAGAAATTAGAGGTAACTAGGTTCCTAGATAAGCTTCTTCCTTAATCTAGATCAGGACACTATGGCTCTTGAGCCAAATCCAGCCTGTGGTCTGCTTTTTTGTAAGAGCTAAGAATGTTTATTACATGAAGAATAGACAACAGAGATCTTAAGTGACCTGCAAAGCTGAAAATATTTGCTATCTGTCGCTTTGCAGAAAAATTTGCTAACCCCTGCTCTTAGTGATCTACTTCTTTCTTTCCTTCACTCATTTAACAAATACTCACTGAGTATCTACCATGTTCTAGGCACCGTTCTAAATATAGGAGATAATGTGGTGTCACAAGACAAACATGGTTCCTGTCCTGGAGGACCTAAGACTCTATTGTGGATGGGAAGAGACGAACAGTAGGCAAATCCACAAATAAATAAATAGGACCGTTTCGGATTATAAAGTGCTGTGAACCAAATAAACAAGGAATACTAATAAAGGGAGAATAGCTAAGGAAGGAGAGTCTACTTTTTGATAGGTTGGTCAGGAAGATCCTATCTGTGGAGATGACATTAATGCTAAGACCTAAAGGACAAGAAAAACCAGTTATGAGAAGGTCAGCATTCCAGCCAGAAGAAACAAGAGAAAAGTCCCTGAGGCAGATAAAAGTTTGCCAAGGAATCCCAAACAGGCCAGTGGTATTGGGGGAAATGTGGCAGGAAGTAAAGTTGGGAGGTAGGAGGGCCAGACATGTATAGTCTTGTAAGAAAGTCATTGAAGATTTCCTGATATGCTCTCATGAATGTTTATAAAATCTCTCTCTGGCTTCCATGAAATAGATTATAGGGAAGCAAGAGAGAATTCTATTTTAAAGGTTATTTTATTTTAAAGGTTATTATAATAGTTCAGGTGAGACAAGATTGTAATTTAAACTACAATTGTGCTGTGGAAATGTAGAAAAGTCTATGAGTTAAGATATTTTGAAGGGGCCGAGCCCGTGGTGCACTCGGGAGAGTGCGGTGCTGGGAGCGCAGCGACACTCCCGCCGCGGGTTCGGATCCTATATAGGAATGGCCGGTGCACTCACTGGCTGAGTGCCGGTCACGAAAAAGACAAAAAAAAAAAAAAAGATATTTTGAAGGGACAACTAATGAAACTAATGGATTGGGTATGAGGGATGAAAAAAGAGAGGAATTAGCATGAATCCTAGATTTCTGTTGGAGCAGTTGGGTGGATGATGGGGTTTGTCATCTTAATCATATCATCTTTGATAGCTGAGTAATTGTGACTCCAGAACTAAGAATTTTGCTTACATATTAGGAAAATATTTAAGGCCAGAAAAAATTATTCTTGGTATTAAATTTTAACTTTTACATATGTACTTTTCTAAAAGGGATAGACGAACAAAAAGCACTTCTTTGACAAACTCCAGACTCTCCCCTTAGAAAGCAGAAAGTAGTTTTCTCCTTTCCAGAATAATAGTTTGTATATGCTTTCTGACAGCAGAATGACCTCTCAGGGATGCCATTTTGTCATGAGATTTTGTGACTCTGGTTCTCCCTTTAGGAGATTTCTATGAAAAGTCAGAGAACCAGGGGGACCTGTCCAGCAGGGCATGCCTTCCCTCTCCCTCTTCCCCATCAAGGACTGTGCATAATATGAGAACTGACATCAGCCTACTGATGCTGAGATTTGTTTTGAAGCATTCAAAGAGGAAGCGAATGCTCAGGGGACGTTTTAATTTCTTTCTACTTACAGAAGTTGAATTGCAAGAGCTATCTCTTTACCATTAATCACCAGGTCTAGTGTGAAGCCAGCCAACTTCAGAGAGTTAGTTAAAAGAGCTGACTAATGACTCAACTCTCTCCTTATCTCACTCTCTCTTCAGGTTTGATCTCACCAGACACTAAGGCTGTGCTTACCCACTTTAACGAGAGCTCTTCCAGTGTGCTACAGTACCGAGGGAGTTCTGTGTTTAAAGGGGCTTGTCTTGTCCACCCCCCTTTGACCAGCTAACTGATGGAGAACTTCGATACAGCCTGGGACGTAAGTGGGGTGAGGGTGGAAGAGTAAGTACACAAGGTCTCTATAAATATCCAACTTGACCATGATTCTAGGCATGACCTAGAATCCCTAGGAAGTCTTGTTCATTTTAGTTTAAGATGACCCTTATTATATAGAGAATCTTTTTTGAAGTTAGTTCTTCAAAAGTCTGCTTTTGGTCTCTGCTCACTGAATCCTGCAAGTAGTTATTTTAGAGATAAGCTTTCATGGCTATCCCTATTGTTCCAGCTTCAGTGATTAAAATATCCAAGACTGTTTTGATTCTACTTCTTCGTAGTTATTCTATCCTGGGTCTTTGTGAGTCTTCGATTATACTAAGCAATTAATACTTTGAATCCACAGATTCACTGCAGAAACCCTGATCACAACCAAGTATTGCTCTCAATGATATTCCAATGAAGCTTGTTCAAATCACACATATCTCCAATTATGTCCACTCCTTCACAGACACAGGGCCCCTCTGCCCCCAGCCACCATGGCTGCACACTCCCTGGAGGCACTTTGCCAGCATCCAGTCAGGTGCATTTTAAGTAAGGAAGTCAATAGAGAAAAATAAAAGATGGAAATATACAGTTTATGTCAATGGACTTGTTTAACTATTTAAGGCTGTATTTCAAATTATAAGTGTGTTGCAGTGTGTTTTGTAAAGTAGTGCTTATAATCCACTGAGCTTTCAAATAGCTCTCTTTCCTATTAAACCTGCATTGAGAAGTGGGGTTAATTTGCCAGAGTACTTTTTTGTGATAATTACAGGACTTGCAGATTAGCATGAGTGAATTGGCAAGGTTCTGTAGCTAATAAAAAATCCACACAAAAATTGTAGCATTCAACTGCTTCATGGTTCCTCATGAGAGAAACATTAAACATTCCTAATAGGCCAGTTTTGATTCTGAGCTAGCACAGTGGTACATACTTAGGAAAAGATACTTTTCAAATGACATATGGCCCAACATTCCTATAATATAAGGCACAGTTCTGCTATTCAGAGGTTGAAGACTTATGCTAGATGAACTAATAAAAGATAAACTTCATGAATTAGAAGGTACCTAATACATTTTTTAGGTGATAATTATTTTGCCAGCCAGGCTATACGAGTGCTTTACTTTATTAGAACCTTACGTGAATTTGATCCTGCACTGAACTCTAGGAGCACATTGCCATTTATTTAATGAATACTTGTTAAGTATCTGCTGGGTGTCAGGTACAGTGCTAGGATCAAGAGATGAAAATCTCAACAGGTAATCCTGTCTGAACATTTCTGCTCAGAAATCTTAAAACTGGGGTCACCAGCATTACTTCAGATTGGTTACAATTATCTTCCTTATCACATGTAGTTGAAATTTGAGGATTGCAAAGGAGTGGGTCCACCGTTCTAACATTTAGAAGCTATTGACCCTCAGTGTACACTAGTGGTCATTTCTCAGCTGCCTTGGGAGTCAATTCAAGTTCCAACCAGTTATAAAGTTATATCACCTACTCAAGGGTACTAAAGTTACATCACCTACTCAAGGGTACTAAGGCATCTGTCTTCATCTTTGGAAAGCTCACTCATAACACAAAGGGGAAGAAGAAAAATACATTCTGTGTCTCTGAGCAAAGACCACTTCTGTGTTTAGCAAAAAAAAAAAAAAAAAAAAAAAAAGCAAAATAAAACAAAAAATGCTTCCCCTGGTAGAAGATGGGAAAGAAAAATTTTGGGTTATACATAGAGGGGGGGACAGGGCACAAATAAAGGCACATTTTTACAAGGTATTTTTTGACCACTGACTTCATGACTATTTTTTAAAGAACAGTTTAGGAAAATTGAGCAGGAAGTACAGAGAGTTCCATGTTACCTTACCTCGCCTCCACCCCCAGTTTCACCTGTTACTGACATCTTACATTAGTATTGCACATGTTACAGTTAATGAGCCAATATTGATACATTATTAATATCTAGAGTCTGTATCTACTTAGATACCCTTATTTTTTTTGTACTTCATGTCCTTTTTCGGTTCCAGGATACCACATTATATTTTAGTTGTCATGCCTCCTTAGTCTCCTCTTAGCTATGGCAGTCTCTCAGACTTTCTTCGTTTTGGGTGACCCTAACAACTTTGAGAAGTGCTGGTCGAGTATATTGTAGGGCATCCCTCGGTTGGAATCTGTCTGATGTTTTTCTCATGGTTAGACTGGGGTTGTGAGGTGTTGGGGAAAAGGTCACTGAGATACAGAGCCATTTTCATCACATCATATCAAGAGTACAGCCTACTAAACTGATTTATGTGGCCCTTGATCACCTGGCTGAGGTAGTATTTGTCAGGTTTCTCCAGTGTAAAGTTACTCTTTATCCCCATTTTCCATACTGTCCTCTTTGGAAGGAAGTCACCACGTGCATCCCACACTTAAGGAGTGGGAGTTATGCTCCCCCTCATTATGTACAGTGGAGGATCTACGTAAATTATTTGTAATTCTTCTGCAAGAGAGCATGAGAGATTTGTCTATTCTCCTTGATGCATTAATTTATTTCATCATTTATTTATATCACTATGGACACATGGATATTTATATGTTGAGTCAAAATCCAATACTACTGTGTTATTTTTTTCCTTAAGTTGTTCCAGCTTTGGCTATTGGCTCAAATAGCCTTCAGTTGGCTCCTGTGCCCCTTTAACATTTCCCCATCACTGTGGATTATTTCATTTTGTTTTGTTTTTTGAGCTATTCGTGACCTCTTTTTATTCTAAGAAAGCATCTTCAGTGAGTCAGTCTCTAGTATTGCGATTCAGGCAGTAGGAGAGATCTTTTTTTAGGTGTCTGGGTCTAGTTTCTCAAATCTCATGATGAGGGTGCTCGTCAATTTAGGCTCACCCAAAGGTATGAACTCTCTGCTATCCACCTCCTACCCTGGCCCCTTGTCATAGAAAGATGAGTTAATCATATTCCTCAGTGTATGGTACATTATCATAATTGGTCTGTGCAAGTTTCTACTCTTAGTCTACTTAATTATTCTCTTCTGTCCCAATCCTTTATTCTAATTCCCCCTCCCTCCGGCCCCCTCCTGAAAACCATTCTAATGTGTATCATTTTGGTTGTGTGTACTCTTGCAAAATATATATTGTTTTATGTTAATGTATTCTTAACAAATGGTGGTGTATTATGTATGTTATTCTTTTTTTATGCAACTATGTTTTTAATGTCCATACATGTGTGCATTTGTACCTTGCTTCTAAGTACTGACTGGTACCCTGTATTTCATCCATTTACTCTCCCAGATTGTCTTCAACTGTCCACAACCACAAATAACACTGCAATGAACATCCTTGTACATATTCCTGAATGGATCTGTGTGAGAATTTCTTTGAGATATATACCCAGGAATAGAACTGCTGGATCCTGGAATATCTTTATACTTAATTTCACTAAGTAGAGTCACATTGCCTTCCCACATTATACTGGTCTACATTACAACCAGCATGTATCCTCACCAATACTTGGCATTAACTGGCTAATTTTTTCCAGGCTATTCAATGTAAAGTGATATTTTGTTGTTGTTTTAATTTAAATTTCTCTAATGACTAGTTACTGTGAGCATTTCTTCCCATGTCCCTTGGCCTTTGACTTTGCTCTCTTATAATTTGCCTTTTTGAAGCCTATGCCCATTTTTCCATTGACTTTGCTGTTATCTTCTTAACAATTTGCAAGAACTTCTCATATATTCTACACACTACTCTCTTAACAATTCTAGATAATTCAAATACATTCTCCAATCTGCATTGTCATTCACTATGTTCTTCTGTGAAAAAATTCTTAACTTTGGTGTAATCAAATGTGTCAATATTAACATTTTGAAATCTTGTTTTAAATGTCTTTGCTTAATTATTTTTATCTTTCATAGGTGCAATAATGGCTTTACAGTTATATTGCAAATGTGTCCATATTTTTAAGAGTATACTGTGGAATATATAGGATGAAATGCTATACATTAATGTCTTGGGCTGTTTGGGCTGCTATAACAAAATGCCATAGGCTGGGTGGCTTATAAACAATGGAAATGTGTTTCTCATGGTTCTGGAGTCTGAGAAGTCCAAGATCAAGGTGCTGGCAGACTGTCGGGTGAGGGCCTGCTTCTTCATAGATGGTGGTTTTCTCACTGTAAGCTCACATAACTGCAGGGTTGAGGGATCTCTCTGGGGTCTCTTTTATAAGGGCAATAATCCCATTCATGAGGGCTTTTCTCTCATGACCTAATCAACTCTCAAAGGCCCCACTTCCTCATACAATTACCTTGGGGGTTAAGATTTCAACGTATTAATTTGGGAGGGAAATAAACATTCAGTCCATTGCGGCTGGTACGTCTCTGACCATTCTATTCTATTCCATTCGTTGATTTGTTCTTGTACCGACATTATTTTGCTTTTTTCTTTTACACTGTAGTATATCTTAATACCGCTGTACTATTTTGGGGGTTGGTCACTGGCCGGTATAGGGATCAAACCCTGGACCTTGATGTTATCAGCACCATGCTCTAACCAACTGAGCTATCCATACTCTTATTTTTTAAAGTTAAATTAGCTACTTATGTATCTTTTCCATATAAATTTTAGATATGTTTTCTACTGAGTTTTAGATACAATTTGAAAGAATTGACAGATTTATAATTATTCGACACTTTTTTTTCCTAACATACTGAGTTAATAAATATCTCTTCTATCAGTATCTGGTCAATCCATGTTTTTTATTTGTCTATTAACAAGAAAGAATTTAACCAAATACTCATAAAAATTGACATAACTGGTTTCAAAACACTATGTGGGTGGCAAAGAAATCAGAAGTCAGAGTCATAAAAAGTCATTTATTAAACTCATAATTATTCTTTGTGCTGTGCTTGATTCTTTACCAAAGAAAAAGACGTGTGTATCACATCAGTTGGGGGTTTACATTTAAACAGACAATTTTGAGCAGATAGACATGTAGATTTAGAAAAAGATTTAGCACAATAAAACTAAACTAATCAGCAAATGAACTTATGTGTTTGTAGCTTACAGAACTGCAGAGTAGATGCATAGTAGGGGTGAGAAACGGGAGAGTGGAAAAAGAGGGGAGACAGCCAAGGCAGAGAAAGTGTCCGAAAAAGTCAAAATTAATTTTTACCTGAGAAAAGTAAGCTCAAAAGTGTATCAAATAGACTGCCATTTGTGTAAAACAGAAAAAAAAATGAGCATATCTCTATATTTTTTCTTGTATGTACGTAAAATAAGTCTGGAAGTGTACAGAAAATCTAATAACTGATTGCAGGAATAGGAACTGGTTGGCTAGAATGGGAACAGAGAAGGGAGAAAGTCTTCTTACTGTATATACATACATTTTTTAAAAATTGAATTACATAAATTATCTATTTACAAATTAAAGAAATTAAACTTTAAAAGTTGATGGATACATAAAAGAAAAAGAAATTTCCAGATTATTTATAATTAGAGTAGGAATAACAAGTGTGCATCCATACACACTTGCACATATACATCCAGAGAATTTTGTACCACAAGGTCACTAATTCAACCCTATATTAGTAAGGAAACAAGGATGAGACTCTGGTACACTTTCCAAGTCTGTTATTAAGGCCTACATGTCACACATACCACTCATCAATATGAATCGAGCAGACCAGGAACCAATTACTGAAGAGGTGGGTCTCAGTAACGCTCAATGTCCTGGAATCATCTTCTAAACTTCAGAGTCTCCAGGTTACTTAACCATAAGTTACCATCTCAGCTTACTCTCACACACCTCCTGCTATGAAGCATACTGGAAAAGCAACTTGATCAGCGTCTTTCTCCTCCCAGCCAACTGAAATCTGTGTCCAAAGTTTAATGATGGAACACTGATCTGTGGAGTAAAAGAACTGATCATCACTGAGCTATCCCAGCAAATTCATTGTAACCATTAAAAGATTAAAGAGAGACACTTTTTTTGTAGTGTCACAGGGGCAAGAGCTAATGGAGAGGTTCAACAGCCTTTTTCCTAGCTCCTGGTCGAAATCTTACATTTTGCAAATAATTCCTTCTCTGAGTGATAGATAGTTTCAAACTTGGTTTATAGATCTTAGTTTTATCCTTGCTACCACCAGCATAGGTCTGCCAACATCATCTTGATAATTCATCTGCAATACATGCATCAATAGCACATCCTATAGATATCCACATATATATAATCACAGCTATATATTTCTATACTAAAATTCCTCTAAATTAAATCTTGCATATTGATTTCTTAAATCACTTATCTACTTCCAGTATATATGTCCTAATTTCTTATTACATTAGAATTTAACTTTAACAGATGCTCCTTTTATTTATGTATTATTCCTTTTTTTTTTTTTTTTTTTTTTTTGCAGCTGGTCAGTACGGGGATCTGAACTTTTTGGTCTTCTTAATAATTTTGAATTATGTATTATGTTACAGTTTTACTTACAATTTTTCACATAGAATAATTTTCTCTGAAAACCGTCATTTAACAATTATCTTATGTTTCTTACTGTTATTCTGTGACTTATTTTAAGTAATCTTCACTGTAATTATGTGACTAATTTTAAATAGTCTTCATTGTAACTTTATTCGAATCACAGATATGAATAAAGATTTGGCTATAAGGATATACAAGGGAACTTTAAAAAGTTCATGGAAAGATTTGTATTATCTTTTAATTCTATTTTTCCGTGATCCTTTTGAAGTACTCTGGTACTATCATTATGTATAATAGTGAAGAATTAGGGCTAACTAACAACTTAAAGTACTTTAAGAACTGAAGGCTTTATTATTTTTAAACACCTTCTCTTTCTGGCTCCCCTTTGACTTCCCACTGGCTTTAACCTGAGGATATCAGATAGAAATCTTTGGAACGTGATAAGGTTCACACAAAATTTTTAAGTTGCCCCGGTCCTGAAGCTCATCTTTCTAGTAAAATATTGGAGAACTAAACTTCATGTAAGGCTTCATTAACAAAAGCAATAAATTAAAACTCTATAAAAACCCAAAATGCTATAGCAGTTAAACACATGAAGTCTGTAGCCAGACTGCTTGGGATCAACTCCCAAGGCTACCACTTACTAGCTGTGAAACCGTGGGCAAAAGCTACAACTTCTCTGTGCCTTAGTTTTCTCCCCTGCAGAATTGGGCTTGCAATAGTACTTATACCTGAAGTTTGTTCACAAAATTATGAGGGACTATACATAAAATACTTAGAATAGTGCTGGTATAGTAAGTTCAGCTATTTCTACCCAAACAAATAATTTGTGAGTTTATTATCTGGGGTATTAATTTCCTTTTTACTACTTTCCTTTACATAGTTTCCCCTTTTCGGAACAGTTCTAGATCTCCTTAATCATCAAAACATATTATTCATCACCTGTACTGGTGTATAAAGTTAGGTATGACTTTTTCAAAGCCAAAACTAGGTTTTGGTAGGTGAGACAGGTCATTTTCTTTTCCCATTCTATTTACTTCTCTGAATTTTTTCTTGTCATCTTCAACCAGATGCCACTTAAGGTGATTATAGAATTGAGAAGTGAGTTGGGGAGCAAAAAAGCAACCTGACATTTAGAGCCCTAAGAGATTTTATGAGCAAAATGAAGATCTAGATATTATATCTAGTAAAAGCTCCAGGAGGACAAAAAGGGACAACAACCTCAATCAATAAAGCACATTTACTACAGAAGCTTTTCCACATCAGAACACATTCTGACCTTACTCTGAGAGCTTCTCACTGCTTAATCCTTTCATGGACGTTATATGCACTAGCAGGGACAAGAGCAAGAAGAGAATAAGTCATAGAGTTTCAGAGAAAATAAGGTGTAGAGATCAGAGTAAAAAGCCGTGGAGGGATTTTTTTAATTTTTTTTTTAAGAGCAAGATTTGACAGAGGTAAAAGGAACAGAAATAGAGATGGGAAAGAAACAAGGAAGTTGCATATTCAGGTAGAAATATGAGGATAAATGCAGTGCTTAGTAGAAGGCAATAAGCACAGTTCCACTTTGAAAAAAAATCAAAGGGCAAAAAAAAAAAAAAAAATCAAAGAACATATGGGAAAATAACTAGAAAGCAGCTGAAAAGGGTGAACCTGGAAAGAATAAAAGAGCCTAAATTCACAATAATGTTTGCAAGAGGGAAGAAAAATTTTCTTCCTCTTTAAAATTCTTATACCCTCTGAAAATATAGTCACTAAGCTGCAACCATCTTTGCAGTATTCACTTCTCCAACCCCACTTATTTTCATTCAAGTGGCTGCAAATCACTCTTACTAAGTACTTGCCAAATTATATCTCAAAAATTTGTAAGACTTGATTCTCTTGGAATTTGGTCTTAGGGGTTGGCTGTTCCTTTAGGTCACACAGTGTTAGGCTATCCCCGAATAGCTGCAGCAGCAGCAGGCAAGTTGAAACTTAGCTCACAGGTTAGAGCTAAGGGCTCAGGTTACTTCCTCACGTGACTCAGTTGGCTTTGCTTTCTTCTGTGGCAACAAACGGAATCTCTAGCCCCAGCCAGCTGTCACAAAGCTGCAAATGGTCAAAGGATGTTGGGCTCTTAATATAGCCTAAGGATCCATGCAAGGCACACCTTAGTCCAGAGAGCCTTCATGACTTGCTGCAGGAAGGGCCAGGCTTAGGAACCAGTGTCCTAGCTCAAAATGCACTTTCACTATGAAGGCAAGATTAGGGTAGTCTGAACATCACTGTGTAAGACTTAGGAAAGGGTTCTTGTTTATTAGGAGACTATTGTTTGGGCAACCTTTTCTTCCTTCTTTCATGCCTTCTATAAGATTGATAAAGTTTTCTGGGTTTTTTCCTCCTGCCCTCTCTGTCTTCTCCTCCTGCTTCTGATTTGGAAGCTATCATGTTTCATTTCTTTTACTGTTTTCCATTGATTAAAAAAAAAAAAAAGTACTATGGAATTTCTCAAACAAGTGCAAATAGAGATAATAGCATACATTTCCCAGTGTATGTATAGCTTACTTCATCAAGTATCAATAAATAGCCAATTTTGTTTCATACATGTCCCTATCTACATTCCCACCCCTGATTATTTTGAAGAAATCCTAGATAGTATATAACTTCACCTTACATATTTTAGTATTGTGTCTAAAGGATAAGAATTCTTTATTTTAAACATAATTATAATACCATAATTACACGTAAAAAAAAACCCAATAAATATTTATTAATGTCATCAAATATCTGGTCAGTGTTAACATTTCCCCAATTGTTTTACTATTTTTTTTTTATAGTTTATTTGTTTGGATACAAATAAGATTCATATATCACAATTGATTCATACGTACTTTAATTCTCTCTTTGTCTCCCTCTCCCTTTCTCTCTCTCTTACTCTCCCTGTTTCCCTTCCAATCCTATCATTCTCTCTATTTTATCTTGTAATTTTTCTTTTTTTCTTTTCTTTTTTTTTGTGACCGCGCTCAGCCAGTGAGCGAACCGGCCATCCCTATATAGGATCCGAACCCGCAGCGGGAGCACTGCTGAGCTCCCAGCACTGCACTCTCCCGAGTGAGCCACGGGGTCGGCCTATCTTGTAATTTTTCTTATTGAAGAAAGTTGGTTTTTGACCTGCTGAGTTTCCCACAGTCTAGAGTTTGCTGATTTCATCCTCACAGTGTTTTTTGAGAAAACATGTTCTGCTGTCCTTTGTACGTCCTGTCCAGTGGTAGTTAGAACTAAAGGCTTGATCAGATTCAAGACAGCATGTTGTTTTTGTTGTTGGCAAGACAACCTCATGGGCGACGTTGCTCACACTCATGAGGAGGCACATTCTTCTTATAACATTATCAGACATTTGACAGTCATTGCCTAGAGTCACTAGTTAATTAGGGGTTACAAATGGTGATTTTAAAAAATCGCTTCTTTATTAGCTGAAATACTTTTGTAGAGAAAATGTCTCATCAAATAATCAGTTATACTGAGAGGTAAATCACATGGAAGGACAGGATAAATTCTTAATTCTCTCTCTCCATTAACCAAATTTTAAATTAACCATTTTATTAAAATAAATTAACCAGTTTTTTTCCCTAGCATCCTCCAAAGGTAAATAATAAGGCTCTGTGTCTGTTTTTTTTCTGTGCTTTTTTTTTTTTTTTTTTTGTGGGAGGATCTCATTATGAACTAATGGGTTTAAATATGAATTATTAGCAAATAAATAAAATGGTGTGGTTTAAGCCACTAAGTTTTGGGATAGTTTGCTACATGGCAATAGATAACTGCAACAGTTCCTTCCATTTAAAAAGAAAACTTTGTGAATAGAAGTGTTAATCAAAGCATTTTTCATGATCATTCTCAATGTCCTTTCTGCTGCATCCAGGAACTGACATTGCAGCCTCGACAGGCTGGTGACACTGCCATTTGTTTTAGAAGCTGCTGTCCATTTTGTGCCCACCCACATACAGCAGGGTACCTGAGCAGTTCCCCACATGTTCCTTCTGGTTTTGTTGCTTTATGGACCATGTACCACATTTGCCCCCTTAGAGTCAACGCCCAGATTATGACAAGATTATCTGTTTCCTTCCATTGCTTTTTTGGGACAAGAAAACACTCTCTTTCCCCTCTGGAGGTTTGAAATTTGAGTTTGAGAAATAAGCTGACAATGGAACAATTAACAGGAGAAAAGGCACATACATTTATTATATACATAAGGGCATCACAAGAAAGTGAGTGCCCAATAACAGAACGAGATTTAGAATATTGTATACCCTTCTTTAGGAAAGAGAGAGAAATGGGGGCTGTAGGTATTTTTAGAGGAAGAGTGAATGATTTGAAGGGAGATGAATGGGCCCAAAGAACAGACAAGAGCCTAGGACAAAGTTGGTCTGGGCTCTGGGTATGGTGTCAACTCTCATGTTTTCCCTGTTAACCCTCTTGGTTTGATCAGATTATAGGAAGGGGCCTCAAGACAATTGCACTCTTCTCGAGCAACTTCACTTAGTCAGATAAGGAAACTTCAGAAAAAGCCCCTCTCTGTGTTCCGGGAGAGTCAGAGGGATGAGGTGGTCATAGGGGTGTGGGAGCAGGAGCAGATCAGAGGGACCTCAGTTCTGAGGCTGCTTATTTAGTTCAAAGTACTTAGCATGTCAAAGTGCCATGTTTGGGGGTATCATTTTTCTGAGCCCCAACATTTTCAATTCACTAGTGACTCATTTACTTCTAATCCAATGTCTGAGAGGCTCTTTTTTCTGGAGACAGAAGAATTTTGAGCAAAATTGGTCAGCATGTTTCATACACACAGAAGTCATGTCTAATCTGTAGGTGGATAATTTTGATATTACCAGAACTGTTTTCCTGTCTGAATGACTATGATTTGCTTGGGATCTCATTTGAAAATGAGGCACATACATACAGCTTTCAAATCATCAGTCTCTGTCTTGGAGCCTACAGAGTGATGATAAGCCTAAATGGAATAAAATTTCTGTAGAGGATTCATAAAGCAAATGTACTTCACAGGGCCTGGTTTTCCAAAGCCTTGCAGTTTCAAATATTGACCTTGCAAAGGACAGGAAATTTTCCCCAGGCTATATAGTCTCTATTGCAAGATAAAGAATTGTAACACAGCAAGGCTGCTGGTTCAAAGACAGACTAGTTACTGATTGATATGTAAAGTTACTGGGAAGCTGCTGGAGGGGAAAAGAATGTTTGCCAGATCAAGATTTGTTGGTAGATTACTTAGTTGCCTAATAGAATGTCATCTGACTTGTTTTTACTGAATGTTACCAGCTTCTATTGTTAAACTGTACTTAGCAAAACTCCACCTATGTCTCTTCCTGTAACTTGCTGGTCTGGGGAATAAATGCAGGAAGAGAACCCCAATTCATGGTTAATTTCCCAAATGGAAGGAATGTTTCATGCTTGAGGGTTCTGGGATATTAACCCCTTTCTGGGGCATCTCACTGCTCAGGAGAGATGGGCTTTGAATAATCTTTGGCAGCTCTGTTACCCAGGGGAAAAGGGGTGACAAATCCGTGGGAGGCAAAGCAACAAATTTCTATAGTAAAACTTTAAGGGCTATATCTAGAGACTTCTTGAGTCCCCAAATCTCCAACAGCAGTACTTAAGATATGACTAGGTTTATTCACTAGCTAAGTGACTCTCAACCACCACCTTTCAAGCTTGGCTGATTCTTTCCTGAAAAGCACTTTACAGACATCATCTTATATAATTCTCATAAAACTGCTGTGAAATTGGAATTCTTGTTGCAAACTACAACACACCAAGACCCTTTAAGTCACCTGCAAATAGCAAACCTGTAAATGTTATATCAAAGTGTGCTAGGGGTTTACTCTAATCACTGTAATGTGAACATTGATCTTTATCATTATCAAGGTTTGTTGTACTCCTAACTAGGCATCATGTGGGCTACTAGAAAAGTATAAAACAGAATCTGTAATTAATCAAATTAAATTGTGAGCTAAATGGATGACACATACAGGCTGACTTTGCTCTCTGGACACTCTTCCTGCCTTTGTTGTGTAGAAATTTCCTAGAGAGGGAAAAAAAATTCTAATCTCGGGTAGCAGAGGAGACACAGAGGAACAAAAAGAAGAAGCAAAAGAAGAGAGAAGGTTCCTTGACATAATAAGACTGATCCATATACTACAGTATATGTAATTTAGGCTAGAGGGAAATATAATTAGATTTATATTCTTTCTTGCTCTGTGTTTTATTACAATACCATAAGATTACAGCAACAGAGGAAGAACAACAAGAAAAGCATCAAAAGAAAATAACAAAAACAAATATTCTGACAGGCTGCTCCTCTCCCTCATTGTGACGTTTTCTTGGGTCAGTTTGCTAATGTGAGGGTTGGGAGGGAGGCTGATTGAGAGGTGGGGGCAGTGAGTACATCCAGGAGTGATTCTTGGAATTTCTCAATCAAGTTCAATGGCATCTTGCTAAACCTCAAGCCTGGTGATTTATACACAAACTTATATACAAACACAGACACACTCTGCTGCCGTTGTTCTTTAGTAAAGAGAGGGCAGCTTATAGCTGAAGAAAAAGATCACATTACAAAGATTTCATTACCTTTACAAAATATGCACCAAAGGACATTTACTAGTGCACTGAGAGCTATTATCATAAATAATTAAAACTGAACTATTCTTCTCTAAATAAATGCATAAAATACATTGGGTGATTCAGAGCACTAAGCTCTGAATACACTGCTCTGCATACTTACAATGTAAGAACCCACCCAGGCCATTAAAATCATATTCCTGGTTCTTCCACAGAGACTTTATAAAGCAGATTTGGATGAGGCACAAGAACTTAGGATGCGGAAATCCTTCCTTCTCCTTGCTCTTTTTTTCTTGCAGTAATTATTTACAAGAAAATGAAAAAGTTTATAGACATCTTTGCAGGAGGAATCCTTATGATAGTATTTTACACAAATACTTCGTTGTACAGTTCAAAAAGCCTGAGTGTTAAGCAACATGGCCTTTCTCAAGCATCACTGCTCATGATGAAAGCCATTGTGATTTGTTGAGAGGCGTCTTTCTGGAGTCTTCCCTACTCAAAGAAAGCATAATGAAGAGACATCACAATGTGACCAAAAGGATTTCCTATACCCTTTAACCCAAAACAACACTCTCCTGTTTTACTCAGAACACCTAATTAGATACCTCAGGACTGCTTGGTTTGTTTCCATGTGAGTCTTGTAGGAAACTAGGGTTGCCTTGAGAATGAAGAGTAACTTTAGATTTCTAGAGTCAGAATTTGCCTTAGTTATTCTGTTGATTTCCAGATTTACCCTGATTTGTGTTTCTTGGAAATGAGTAGCTTTTAGGAATCCCAGCAACCTTGAGGTATCTAGAGCTAATCTGAATAAATTTAATTCTCAGAACTGAACTTAATTTAAAAGCAGCCTATGGAGAACCTAACCTAGGTTTTTATTCCTAGAGTCTCTTGAATCAAAATAGACCTCTCCTTCATCCATCCCTTTTAAATCTTTAAACACAGTAGAAGTCTGCTGAAGCACCGAAGCTCTGTATATCACAGCTCTGCTACCCAAAGGCTGGTGAGCACGCACGTGGTCACCAAATCAACAGGAGTCAGCAGACTGCCAGATTTAAGGAAAACTCATGTCAAGGAAACATCATTATCTTGATAGGTTAAAGTAACAGCAAAATGACAAGTCAAGCCACTGAAGAAGATTAGTAAGTAACTATTTTTTAAATACCTTGAAGCTCATTATCAGTAATTAGAAATAGGTATAGCAAAACAAAGTACAATTTTTCCCCCAGATTTTAAACTCATCCTCTATCAGTTTCTTCACCAAAGTTGTAGTCATCATGGTCTTGTGACTTGCCCTTCTCCCTTCCACTTTAACCACCCATCACCAGTTTGAGCGGGTTCAGTAGTTTAGGATATTCAAACACATGTGTTAATCCACCTTCTGGTCTTGATCTCTGTTCATTCTTTCTCCTCCAATACAAAATTCTGGAAAAATATGTAACCCCGAAGAGGCATTTGGGCCTATTACATGGTTGTATTGGCTCAACTGAAAGTCACATTTGACAGATTTGCATTACACCTTATATAAGATATTCTATCGCCATTCCATCATAGGTTATGTATAATAACAGGAAAATCACCAAAAGGAGCCCAACCAGAAAGAAACAAAACCATAAGGTACATATTTAGAAGCCAAGGAAAATGCATAGTGAGATTTTAGAGGCATTGAAAGGCTTTCTCAAACCAAGCTATCTTCCTTTATTGGTTCCTACCACAGGCTGTTTCCACCACTGTGTTTGAAAATGTCATATTATCCTCACTTTGGGCTAAGGCAGGGTTAGAAAACATGTGGCACCCAAGCCATAGCCCTCCCTCCCACCCTTGGCACAGACAGCACTAATCTACCATGACTTTCTGTTTTGCTAAACTCTGCTGTGCCCTTACTCTACTTCTCAGGGCACTCCAGAGCATCACTACCAACTGCTGCTGTTAGCCCTCTAGAAGGAAACCTATTTGTTATTCTGAGGTTAAGGCCTGGAAGTCTTAAAAACTAAATGAAATGTCAGACACATGCTGTTCTCAGGCATAAAAATACTAAAGCTCAAATGTTTGTATCAACAGAGTGTTAGACCTGATAAAATGAGAAAACATTCAGGAAAAAGGAAGAAAAAGATGTGGCATGAATTTGGGGCAAAGAGCAGTTCTCTGTAAAATACTCTGAAAAAGGGAAGATTATATTGCAAAATGAATAATCACTCTGTACACTATCTGTCCAGTACAGATGAAGTTTTCATAAAGCAGTAATTTTTTAGAATGAAAACACTAGACTTTCAATCCATTTGTTACCCTGTTTTACTTAATCAGAAACTAAGATATGATGTGTTTTTAAAATATTTAAAATGTAGCCAGAACGGGGAGATCAGGAAATAATTTATTTTCAATAACTTACCCATTCTCACTTCTCCAGTGAAGTTTGTTCTGTTCTACAAATGAGAAAGTGAAGAAGACAGTTGAAGGGCAAGTTCAGAATGCAGTAGAGTGTGACTCAGGCAAATGCTCACTATAAAGCCTGGTGAAAATAAAATTTAAAAATCTTAGTATAATAATTACAGCAGCAAAAGCTTTTGCCATCAGGGGGCTGGTGGAGGCTAGATCTTCAAGTATTTGAAGTTGGAAAATGGCAACTTGCAGGGGTTGCTTCTGCATTCTGGATGGAGGCGAGGAAGTCAACTCCTCATTTCCCTTCACGTTGGTAAATCTTCTAGTAATATAAACCCAAGGCCAGTTAGTCCCTAACCCTCAAGGGAAGCCATGAGCCAGTAAATTACACAAATCAAGTACTTCCAACTGAGATGTTAATGTTCCGTAGTCATTTAAATCAGTGCATCATCAGCTGAACCATGACTCTTCAGAGATAGAAAATATTTTTCTGCATAATCTAAATTTCAATTTCTCCATGCCTAGATATTTTTTCATTCTTGGGAGATACATGCTTGGCTTTGTCTGAGCATTTGTTCACAAGGAGACCAGACTGTGGCAAGAAGGATGCTCAAGCTGAACATATCTCCAGCTACGCCTGAGGAAACAGAATCCCAAGGAAATGGACTGAATATGTATCCATGCTGCCTGGCTGTGTATACGACTGGCCACACAATTCGTGGGGCCCAGTTCAAAACGAAAATACAGAGCCCCTCGTTCAAAATGCTGAACAAAAAAATGCCATTTAAAAGTATTAAAATATAAAGATTTTCTTTTCTTCTGTTGTCTCTTTCTTAATCTCTTGTGGTGTATTTTGTTTGCTATTTAATGGCACTGGGATACTCACAGAGCAAGTGCAGACCCTAGTAGGAACTGACAAAATGTCTCTCGTTAACCACACTTTAGTCAGACTCGTCTGAGCTCTCTTCTCAACTAGGCTTCAATGTTGGTCCCCATCCTTGCTGGCCCTACATAGCCCTGTTGTACCAAGAGTCCTGCTAAGTCAGTTTAGAGAGAATTCCCCACCCTTTATATCTGATCACCTTCAATATGTGATCAAATATCTCATTACCTATCCTTGATACATAATTACTGTGACCTGCATTCAGTAAGAAACCCGTTAAGTCAATTTAACAAGAATCTCCCTACCCTTGATGTCTCCTTTTAGTAATTTTCCATCCACTGACTCCCCAACTCTCATAGTTAACTATAAATCCCCATTTGTCCTTGCTATATTCAGAGTTGAATCCTATCTCTCCTCTCTATTGAGATTGTATTGACACCTATTGCAATCATCCTGAATAAAGTCTCCCTTATTTTATTTTATATTTTAATTTTTATTGAAACATAATTGATTATACATATTTGTGGGGTACAGAGTTGACTAGCAATACTTGTATATAATATGTGATGATCAAGTCAGGATAATTAGCATATTCATCATTACAAAACATAATTATTCTTTATGTACATTAACTGATTTCTCGGTAACCCTCTTCCCCTCCTCCTTTCCCATCTCTAGTAACTACAGTTCTGTTCTCTCCTTCAGAAAGTTTAATGTTTTATTGTAATTCTTTCCTTCCTTCCTTCCTTCTTTCCTTCTTTCCTTCCTTCCTTCCTTCCTTCTTTCCTTCCTTCCTTCCTTCCTTACATTTTTAGCTCCTACTTATGAGTGAGGACATGAGGTATTTCTCTTTCTGTGCCTGGCTTATCTCACTTAACATAATTTTCTCCAAGCTTATCTATGCTGCTGTAAGTGGCGGAATTTCATTCTTTTTTATGGCTGGGTAGTATTCCATTGTATACTACATTTTCTTTATCCAATCATCCATTGATAGACATCTAGGTTGGTTCCATAGTTCAGCTATTGTAAATAGAGCTGTGATAAACAGGGGAGTGCCCGTATCCCTTCGACATGATGATTTCCATTCCTTTGGGTATATTTCCAGCAGTGTGAGATTGCTGGATCATATGGCAGTTCTATCTGTAATTGTTTGAGAAACCTCCAAACTGTTTTCCATAATGGTAGTACTAATTTACAGTGCCACCAACAGTGAAGGAGTGTTCCCTTCTCTCCACATCCTCACCAGCATTTGTTATGCTCAGTCTTTTTGATAATAGCCAGCCTAACTGGGATAAGATGATATCTCAATGTGGTTTTGCATTTCCCTGATGATTAGTGATGTTGAGCATTTTTTCATGTACCTGTTGGCCATTTGTATGTTTTCCTTTGAGAGATGTCTGTTCAGCTCTTCTGCCCATTTTTAAATCAGATTATTTGTTTTTTTACTGCAATGGCCTGGGTCCCAAGGTTGGAGGATGGGGAGTGCACCGTTTGTGCTAGTGTTCTAGAGTGAGGGAGTGTGTGTTTTCTAGGGTGCTCCCCACACTTGACTCCAGGCTTGTCCTGCCAAAGGATCTGCAGGCCTTTGTGGTGAGGATGGGGGTTGGTGTGTGTCCTCTGTCTACATTTTGCAGATCCTGGTGTCAGACACACGGTTGCTGAGGCGGGTGTGTCTCTCTCTTCTCTCCATGCTACTATCCTGGGATTTTGCGCTCCACAGCGATCTCACCAGTCTCCTTCTGCACTCCCACACTCTCCCAGTCATGCTCCTGTCAATATTTATCTGTCTGTTAGTTGTTCTGATCCTATTCTGAGGGAGGTACGTGCCCTGGGCACCTCTAGTCTGCCATCTTGCCCTGCCTCTCCCTTTCTTATTTTAACAAATGTCAGAATAATTTTTCCTTCCAGTTGTGGTGCTGTGACTCAGATAGGATTATATTCTAGGAATATAGAATATGAATCCTGGGACTTCTCACGTGGACTCCAGGTGTGCACCTTTGAAATCCTTGTCTTCACTCCTGACTGATTGATTGGGGTTCACACTGGAGAGTCCAACTCCTGAGCCGGTACTGCAGATGACAATCTGTTAAAGCACAGTAAGGACAGACTTTGATTCTTAGATGGTGAGCATGCTCTCTGAGGCCGGGTTAGAGTCTCTGGTTTGTTTGAAAGGTACCTCCTGAGCTAGAAGTTCTTCCTCCTGGCTCTTTGTTTCAAGTGGGACTTCACACCCTGACTCCTGGGCTAGAGATTTTTTACTGGCTCCTTGTGAGGCCTCTTTGTTCTCTGCATTTGATCCTGCTTCTCCTGTGACATCTTCGTAGACAGAAACCCCATCCTCAAGTCCTTCTTCCTTTTACCACCTTCAATCCTCCCTTTAATCCTTTGATGTGTCCCCCTTCCAAGCCTGCCTCTTTCATCTCTCTGTCCACTACTGCCAGACCTTTCCTTTTCCACTCCGGCCCTCAACTCCCTTCAGTCTCTAGAACTTTAGGCCCCTTCCCCCTTTCAGGGGACTCAGGGATCCCTGAAAGCAATTACCTGAAGCTGAAAAGAAAAAAAGCCTAATTGGAAACAGATTGGGTATTTTATCCACTCAGATGGGCTTTGGAGATACTGCTCTATGTTCCAAGCAGCTGCTTGATGTTCCCTCAGTCTCTTGCCTAAAACTCAGTCCGCGGCCTCCATAAGATTACTTGGAAAGAAAACCTGAAAAGTTTCCTCCACAAATATTGGTAAAAAGCTTTAGCCCTCTATTGAGTAAGTAACCTCAATTTGTCCCATTTGTTAGAAACACAATTCACATAAAAACATAGAGTGGAGCAAAGACAAGAGCCAACTATTTTATATAAACCAGTGAGTTTGTATTACTATATTTACCTCACTCATGGCTAAAATTTTAGAATGAAGCAATAAAGTCTCTATTTGCATCTGTGTATGTGTGTGCATGTATGTATGTTATGTATATGTGCTATTTTTCTGTCCACATGGCATTATCAAATTAATTTCTAAAATCCTATAAAGAAGCACTACTCAAATTCACTTAGAGGTAAATAAGTGCTAACATAAATTAAATATTCCTAAAACTCTCAGAAATATTGGAACTAACCCAAATGTTTTTCAAGTTCAAGTGTGTTAAGTAAACCTTATAAATAAGACTGTTTTGCCATTATTAATAAAAATGGACATGTCTTCTGATTTTCAGCGTTAAATATAAGAATACATTTTTATTTTACTTGATTACTAGCCAAATAGGGTAATATTATATCGACTAGATATTTAAGATTACAAAGAGTAGAAATTAAACCTAAGAACAAATGTACAAGTAATGATGTAGTAAAAATGAATTGCTTGATATCTGTTACTTCAGGTACATCAAGCACAGCAATAAAAAAAAAATACATGTTTTTAGCCTTTTCAGTTTTTGCTTTTGTGATACTTGCCTAACATGCAAGTGTTGTGATGGTGGCTAGCTATGTTTAATGGTAGCTGCCCCAAAATAGCTTCCAAATCTTTTTAAACTTGTAACCTTGCTAAGTAATAGATATTCATTAAATATCTAGGTCATTTCTAAGTAAGATAAACTACTAAAACATTAACTACTAAGCACAAATTTAAGTTTATGCACTTTTGTCTTTTTATTTTATATGGCACAGAAAAGCTAACTATATTTGGATCTGTTTATAAACATGTTCTTTTTGCCACATTGGAAAATTGTGCTATTAATAAGCATATACCTATAAAAATTTTTAGTTGCTATATATTCATAAAATTTGCTAGTCTGTTACAGAATACTTATAGGTGACAGGCAATTCACAATTGTCTATTTCCCAGTTTTCTCTGTAAAAAAATGTTACTAATGGTTAAAAATTATAATCAATATATATAAATAAAACTACAAGGAATAATAAAGGTGAAGAGAAACAACTTTGTACGAAAAGTATGCAAGGATTGTAGGAGTGTTTTTGTTAAGAGAAAAAGAGTAATTAGTAATTTTGTCACAAATTAAAATGACTGGTTATTGCAGACTGAGAAAGAGGAAAAGTGCAGGACAAAAACTGAACAGATATAAAAGGTTGTAGGTTTGTGGAAAAGGAATCTTATCTCGGGAGGTCAAAGTTAAGATTGGATGGGTTTATTTGTGAGGTTTTTTAAAAATAAAAAAAGTACACTAAAAAAAGTAAAATTGTGCATCGGAAGTACACTAGAATTTGATTTTCTCTGTTAAAAATGACAAAGTTTTCTTGGATTATTGGTCTTTTCTTAAAAAGAGATTATAAAAGGTTTTTCTTTACTTTTTGAGTAATCTGCCTAAGAAACCAAGATTTTGTGTTTTATCAGAATAATTTTCTATGTTTTTGTTAACTGTGATCATGTCCTTGATTATTTAAGACAACCAAGTCTTTTCATTTATTAAAAAAGCCAAGGTTTTTTAAGGTCATGTTACCTCCTATGCTTACTTTTGAATTCTCTTATCGTCACTTTGGTTAAATAAGTGTCTAAGTACTGTCAGACATCTATTTCACAGTGACCTAGGATCTTATTTAATCAAGTGTTCAAATCTTTTGATATTTTTGACGATTTTGCCTTTCCCAAATCAAATCTTAACCTTGAACTGAATTTGAAGTCTAAAGGGTCCCTGAAAAATCTCAAATAATTGTTCTTACACCTTGTAAAAAGAGATATTTAAAAAATTCATTTGATATGTTGCTTTGTTTGCTTTTGCTTGTTTGTTTGTTTGCTCTTGCGGGGGGGGGGGGCAACTGGCCAGTTTGGGGCGCCAAACCCTTGACCATGGCATTACAACACTGCACTCTAACTAACCCAGCTAGCCGGCCAGCCCCCTGATGTGTTGAATTGCATGAAAAGTATCCAATAAGAAGAGATGCTTAATCTTTCCTAGCTTATATTTGCATGGGTAAATGTCATTGGTATAAATATTTCAGAACTTTATAAAGTTCATGGGAAGTTGGTAACACTCTCACTATCCATGACATGCTTGGTATAATGTTGTTAGACATAATTTCAGTTGTTATTTTAAAACGCTGTATGCCACCAAAATAACCACATTTTCTTGTCAAATGAACTTTCATCCTATCTTTCACGATGGCCATTTTAAGTCTTTTGTTGTCCACAGATAGTTACTATTTTACTCTGCTACTGTCCTGGAAGTGTTTGCAATCCGCTGTAGGCCAGAGTGCTTCATTATCAACAAAAAGGAACTTTTCAGGGACCCAAGGAAAGGAACAGGGCAGGTACTCTGGGTACAGACTTTGATGGTATTGGTTAAGAAACTTTGAAATTATACCATTGGACTAAGGGTTTCCAGAACTCTAGTTGAAAACCTGACAAGGGTGTAGAACTGCTAACCCAAGATCAAACAGAACGAGAGTTAATTACGGGGGACTGAATGAACTGATAAAGAATAATTACGGCTTTTTGTTTGGAACTTTGCTGGTTCTTTAACATTCTGTTTTCTGGGTATAAGGAACTTCTTTCTCTTTTCTCTTAAGCTATGTATAAGTCACAACAGCTGAGTGATTAGACTTCTGTAAACAAAAGTGAAACACTTATTTGTTTCCCTGAATCTCTTCAAAATTCAGAAATTCTTACTGAGTATTCCTATTTTCGTGGCAGTGTAATTATCTGCACGAGTTTAATAAGAACCCGTCCTCTTTGTAACCAGACATAATTGGAACAATTGGTTGTATAAACAAGCTTTGATTAGAATGTCATGTTGGAGAATTACATACATAGGCTCAGATATGACTAGGCAGTTTTAAGGAATGAAGGTTGACTTTTTGGAGCTAATACTTACAAAACCTTCTGGGAAAACCAGTGTGGTACCTGGCTCACAGGTTTCCAGCCTTACAGGAGAGTAAGCAAGACCAATTCCTGATGGGCCCAGAAGCTCTAGGATATTTGGGGACCTCCAGAAGAGAGAAATTCACCCAAATCTATATGCATTGCAGGTAAAGTTTTGCTGCAAATCTTCTTGCCACAGACTTGGCTTGGTTTCTTGGCTTCACTTTCTAGCCTTAAGAGGCTTTTAAAAGATCTAATCTGAGATTCCATATGAAAAGTTCCAGCCAAGCAAACTTACTTAAAAAGGCCAGTGTGATCAGTTACCATTCTTGTTGCACTTACGAGGGTAGTTCAAAAAGTTCACAGAAAGATTCATGTTATTTTCAATTATATTTTTCCACAAACTTTTTGAAGTACCCTTGTATGTAAATAATCAGTCCAAATCTAATGAGATCAGACTTATTTTGTAAACAAGAATTAAAAAATGAGAAATTGTCATTGTAGAGAGAAATTTTATATTTCAATGGAAAACAATAGCACACCCTCGTGGGTTATCAGATTCTGTTTGTGTTAATGTTTGTGAAATTTTTTATACCTGTAAATTGGATTGTGTTCTGCCATTTTGCACATTTTGTTAGTCCTTACAAAATTGTTCATTCTTCCAGTTTCCTCAGATATCTGGCTACAACTCTCCAAATTAACAATTCCAGTATTCTTCCACCCTACTGATTTGGGGTCACTAAGAACTAAAACCCGACTCCCCAGACCCTTGTTGGGATTCTAGGTTGTCTCATATCTAAAGAAACCCTGAAGCTGAACCTGGATGGTGAGCAACCTTTGTGCCTGGAGCTGCTGCTGTGTGGGCTGCTCAGAAAGTTCACTGGAACACCTGCATCTCCTCACATGCTATGATTTGGGAAATAAACATGACTGCAACACTGATGTCTATGCCATCACCAAAGACATTCAAACTGAAAACCAGAAATCTGACACATCGCCACTGCTGTCCTCACTCCAACATCTAAAGATGCTTTAAGCCCAACATCTAGAATCCTCACTGGCTACCCAACCACCAAGTCTCAACAGACAGTTCAGCTGGTTCTTAATGAACAGAAGATCAACAGATGGGAAATTAACTTGTATTGTCCACTGTATTATATTATCTCTTTTCTTGAACAAGAGGAAGGATTCACAAAGATTCTCTCCTTGACCAAACTTTCTCTGAGCCCTCTTCTCGACTAGGCCTTGACCTTGGCCCCCGTCCTTGCTGGGCTTGCATAGCCCAGTTGTAGCAAGAATCTTGCTAAGTCTGTTTATAGGGAATCCCCTACCCATGATATCTGATAACACTCGATATTTGATCAAATTCCTCTTCCTTCATACTTGATCACTTTGGCCCACCTTCAGCAAGAATCCTTTTAAGTTGATTTAACAAGATTTCCTCTACTCTTGATATCTCCTTTTAGTAACTTTCCATTTACCCACCTCCATTCCTTGGTTATACATATCCCCTCTTGTTCTTGCTGTACAGTCAGTCCTTTGTGTCTGCAGGTTCTGCATCCATGGGCTTAACCAACTGTGGATCAAAAATATTTGAAAATAAAACAATAAAAATAACAATACAATGATAAAAAATAACACAAATAATAAATATAGTATGACAACTATTCACATAGCATATACATTGCATAAAGTACAATAAGTAATCTAGAAATAATTTAAAATATACAGGAGGATGTGTGCAAGTTATATAAAAATGCTATGCCATTGGGGGGGTCCTGAAACCAATCACCCATGGATACCAAGGGATGACTATATTTGGAGTTGAGCCCAGTCTCTCACCCCTATTGCGATAGTCTTATCACCTTTCACAATGGTTCTGAGTAAAGTCTTCCTTACTATTTTAACAAGTGTCAAAATACTTTCTTTAACAGTATTGCAGGTCTCTACCTGCAACTCAGCACATAGCCCACCAGATTCCCTTCCTGCCACCTGCCAGACAAAGCACCATGCCCTCCCCAAGGCAGGGAAGTCGAGGCAGGCATCTTTGCCAGGATGCTCAAGGTACCTGAATAAGGGGGAGAGGAGAGGAAGGGTTTCCTCCTTCTCCCTTTGAGGCAGAGGCAAATTAAAGATCTCAGTGGCATGCAAACTTGGAGGATACCTGTGCCCAAGAGCATGTATATCTCAAAGGGTCATTAGCAACACAGGCAAAATGAAGAGGCCTGAGCAGAAAACAGACAAACTGAGGGATTTGTTCTGAAGCACATGAGGAAATCCCCTGAGAGATTTCCAGAAATAGCCAAGGGAAGACTTAAAAGGAACCACACTTCAGCAAATGGGTCATTGATAATTTAGTCACAAAAAGTAAATGTAACTTTATTTTGAAGTTACACACTGCTGAGGCCAAAGTGTATTGATTGCATATTCTATAATAATGAATAACTAAAATTATCATTTCTTTTCTAAAATGCAGAGAAAAAAATACATCTATCTATCACTTTAAAAATTGAAATAAAAATAATTTCTTGAATATGACACCAAAAACACAGGCAACAAAAGAAAAAACAGACAAATTGGACTTCACCAAAATTTAAAACTTTTGTGTGTTAAAATAAAAAGGCAACCCACAGAATGAGAGAAAATATTTGCAAATCACATATCTGATAAGGGCTGAATATAGAAAATATATAAAGATATAGAGGGGGATAGGGAGTTATTGTTTAATGGGTACAGAGTTTCAGTACAGAATGATGAAAAAATTCTGCAGCTGGTTAGTGGTGATGGCTGCACAACCATGTAAATATACTTAATGCCATTAAAAAGGGTTAAAATGGAAAATTTCATGCTGTATATATTTTACTATAATAAAAAAAGCCAGAAAAACCTAAAAAGCAAAAATCCTGAATTTATTTAACCAATATTAGGAGGTGGTTTTTATTAGTCCGTTTTGTGTTGCTATAACAGAATACCACACAATGGGTGATTTATAACGAACGAAAATGTATTTGGCTCACGGTTCGGGAGGCTGGGAAGACCAGGAGCATGGCATCAGCATCTGGTGAGGGCCTCATGATGCTGCATCCCATGGCAGAAAGAGGAAGGGAAAGAAAGCACCAGAGCAAGAGGAAAGTGGGCCAAACCTCATGCTTTTGTCAGGAACCCAATCCCACGACAACGGTATAAATCCATTCAGGACAGCAGAGCTCTCATGACCTAATCATCTCTTAAAGGTCCTAGTTCTTGACATTGTTGCATTGTGGATTAGGTTTTCAACACATGAATTTTGGGGGACACATTCAAACCAAAGCATGGTTATTGAACTATAAAAGGATTTCCCAATTTTTAAATGCTTTTCTTTAAGTAGGACTCTTTCTGAGAGCTATACTGTCTCTTCACAAATCATTAAACATTTGTTAAAATGTTCAAGAGTGGGTGAAAACAGAAAGGGAAAGAAAAAAGAAAACATACTATGGACTTTTGCAAAACTATGTCTGCCTCTTAACAAGGCTATGGAATATTCTGTTTATATGAGTGTTACAAATGTTTGTTTTGAAAAAAATCCAAAACTTACAGATATAGTACAATGAATTTATTTATACTTGTCATCCAGATTATCAATTGTTAACAATTTGCCAAATTTTTTTCTCTCTCTCAACATATATATGAAAAACTATTGTTTTGTTACTTTTGATGAAATATTAAACATTAAGTAAATTGCAGACATCATGATTCTTTATCCCTAAATAATTTTAGCATGTATCTCATAAAAACAATGACTTTTTATTACATAGCTACAGTGCAATGATCAAATTCAGGAAATTTTAATATTGATGCAGTACTATACAATGCATAGACAAATTTCTCTAGTTGTCCCTTTAATGTTATTTATGGAAAAAATAATTATTATCTTTTCTATCTAGAATCTGATCCAGGATTGTACATTGTATTTAGTTGTCATGTTTAATCTCCTTTAATATGGAACATCTCTTCAGCCTTTCATGACATGAACAATTTTGAAGAGTATAGGCCAATTATAGGATGTCCCTCAATTGTGGTTGTTCTGATTATCTTTTATGAATAGTTTCAGGCTATGTGTTTTTGGCAGGAATACTACATAGGTGATGTTGTGTCCTCCTCAGTGCTTCACTTCAGGAGGCACAAGACACCAGTTTGTTGTTTCTCTCTTGGTTAAGGTAGTATCTGCCAGCTCTCTCCATTATATAGTTACCACTTTCCCCTTTGTTATTGTAGTTTATGGGGAAGTATTTAAGACTATTTAAATATCCTGTCAAACCTGAACTCAAGGGTTTTAGCATCCATTATGAGTCTTGCCTGAATCAATTATTTCTGTGATGGTTGCAGAATCGTAATTTTCTATCTCTATCATTTCTTTTATTAAATGTTATTTTATTTTATTTTATTTTATTTTATTTTTTTTTTTTTTTTTTTTTTTTTTTTAAATTTTATTTTGTCGATATACATTGTAGCTGATTATTGCTTCCCATCACCAAAACCTCCCTCCCTTCTCCCTCCCCCCCTCCCCCCCGACAATGTCCTTTCTGTTTGCTTGTTGTATCAACTTCAAATAATTGTGGTTGTTATATCTTCTTCCCCCCCCCCGGTTTGTGTGTGTGTGTGTGTGTGTATGTGTGTGTGAATTTATATATTAATTTTTAGCTCCCTCCAATAAGTGAGAACATGTGGTATTTCTCTTTCTGTGCCTGACTTGTTTCACTTAATATAATTCTCTCAAGGTCCATCCATGTTGTTGCAAATGGCAGTATTTCATTCGTTTTTATAGCTGAGTAGTATTCCATTGTGTAGATGTACCACATTTTCCGTATCCACTCATCTGATGATGTGCATTTGGGCTGGTTCCAACTCTTGGCTATTGTAAAGAGTGCTGCGATGAACATTGGGGAACAGGTATACCTTCGACTTGATGATTTCCATTCCTCTGGGTATATTCCCAACAGTGGGATGGCTGGGTCGTATGGTAGATCTATTTGCAATTGTTTAAGGAACCTCCATACCATTTTCCATAGAGGCTGCACCATTTTGCAGTCCCACCAACAATGTATGAGAGTTCCTTTTTCTCCGCAGCCTCGCCAGCATTTATCGCTCAGAGTCTTTTGGATTTTAGCCATCCTAACTGGGGTTAGATGGTATCTCAATGTGGTTTTGATTTGCATTTCCCGGATGCTGAGTGATGTTGAGCATTTTTTCATATGTCTGTTGGCCATTTGGATATCTTCCTTAGAGAAATGCCTACTTAGCTCTTTTGCCCATTTTTTAATTGGGTTGCTTGTTTTCTTCTTGTAAAGTTGTTTGAGTTCCTTATATATTCGGGATATTAATCCTTTGTCAGATGTATATTTTGCAAATATTTTCTCCCACTCTGTTGGTTGTCTTTTAACTCTTTTAATTGTTTCTTTTGCTGTGCAGAAGCTTTTTAGTTTGATATAATCCCATTTGTTTATTTTTCCTTTGGTTGCCCGTGCTTTTGGGGTCGTATTCATGAAGTCTGTGCCCAGTCCTATTTCCTGAAGTGTTTCTCCTATGTTTTCTTTAAGAAGTTTTATTGTCTCAGGGTGTATATTTAAATCCTTAATCCATTTTGAGTTGATTTTAGTATACGGTGAGAGGTATGGATCTAGTTTCATTCTCCTGCATATCGATATCCAGTTATCCCAGCACCACTTGCTGAAGAGGCAGTCCCTTCGCCACTGAATAGGCTTGGTGCCTTTGTCAAAGATCAGATGGCAGTAAGTGTGTGGGTTGATTTCTGGATTCTCTATTCTATTCCATTGGTCAGTGTGTCTGTTTTTATGCCAGTACCATACTGTTTTGGTTATTATAGCTTTGTAGTATAGCTTAAAGTCAGGTAGTGTTATGCCTCCAGCTTTATTTTTTTTGCTGAGCATTGCTTTAGCTATTCGTGGTCTTTTGTTGTTCCATATAAATGTCTGAATAGTTTTTTCCATTTCTGAGAAAAATGTCTTTGGAATTTTGATGGGGATTGCATTGAATTTGTATATCACTTTGGGTAGTATGGACATTTTCACTATGTTGATTCTTCCAATCCAAGAGCATGGGATATCTTTCCATCTTCTTGTATCCTCTCTAATTTCTCTCAGCAGTGGTTTGTAGTTCTCATTATAGAGATTTTTCACCTCCTTGGTTAACTCAATTCCTAAGTATTTTATTTTTTTGGTGGCTATTGTAAATCGGCAGGCTTTCTTGATTTCTCCTTCTGCATGTTCACTATTGGAGAAAAGAAATGCTACTGATTTTTGTGTGTTGATTTTGTATCCTGCTACTGTGCTGAAATCATTTATCAATTCCAACAGTTTTTTTGTAGAGGTTTTAGGCTGTCCGATATATAGGATCATGTCATCTGCAAACAGGGACAGTTTGACTTCATCTTTTCCAATCTGGATGCCCTTTATTTCCTTCTCTTCTCTAATTGCTCTGGCTAGTACTTCCAACACTATGTTGAATAGAAGTGGTGAGAGTGGGCATCCTTGTCTAGTGCCTGTTCTTAAAGGAAAAGCTTTCAGCTTTTCCCCATTCAGGATGATATTGGCAGTGGGTTTGGCATATATGGCTTTAATTATGTTGAGATACTTTCCCTCTATACCTAACTTATAGAGGGTCTTTGTCATGAATGAGTGCTGAACTTTATCAAATGCTTTTTCAGCATCTATAGAGATGATCATATGGTCCTTGTGTTTGAGTTTATTAATATGGTGTATCACATTTATTGATTTGCGTATGTTGAACCAACCTTGCATCCCTGGGATGAATCCCACTTGATCGTGATGAATAATTTTTCGTATGTGTTGCTGTATTCTGTTTGCTAGTATTTTAGTGAGGATTTTTGCATCTATATTCATCAAGGATATCGGCCTGTAGTTTTCTTTTTTGGTTATATCTTTACCTGGTTTTGGTATCAGGATGATGTTTGCTTCATAGAATGAGTTTGGGAGATTTGCGTCCGTTTCAAACTTTTGGAATAGTTTGTAAAGAATCGGTGTCAATTCCTCTTTGAATGTTTGGTAAAATTCAGCTGTGAATCCATCTGGTCCTGGGCTTTTCTTTGTTGGGAGCCTTCTGATAACAGCTTCAATCTCCTTTATTGTTATTGGTCTGTTCAAATTTTCTACGTCTTCACGGTTCAGTTTTGGGAGCTTGTGTGTGTCCAGAAATTTATCGATTTCCTCCAGATTTTCAAATTTGTTGGCGTATAGTTGTTTATAGTAGTCTCGAATGATTCCTTGTATTTCAGATGAATCAGTTGTAATATCGCCTTTTTCATTTCTAATTTTTGTTATTTGAGTCTTCTCTCTTCTTTTTTTTGTTAGCCATGCTAATGGTTTGTCAATTTTATTTATCTTTTCAAAAAACCAACTTTTTGATTCGTTGATCTTTTGAATTGTTTTTTGGTTTTCAATTTCATTCAGTTCTGCTCTGATCTTAATGATTTCTTTCCGTCTGCTAACTTTAGGTTTGGATTGTTCTTGTTTTTCTAGTTCTTTAAGGTGAAGTGTTAGGTTGTTCACTTGCCATCTTTCCATTCTTCTGAAGTGAGCATTTAATGCAATAAATTTTCCCCTCAATACTGCTTTTGCAGTATCCCACAGGTTTTGGTATGATGTATCATTGTTTTCATTAGTTTCAATAAACTTTTTGATTTCCTGCTTGATTTCTTCTTGGACCCATATGTCATTAAGTAGAATGCTGTTTAATTTCCATGTGTTTGTATAGTTTCCAAAGTTTTGTTTGTTATTAATTTCTAGTTTTAATCCATTGTGGTCTGAGAAGATACATGGGATAATTCCAATTTTTTTGAATTTATTGAGACTTGATTTGTGACCTAATATGTGATCTATCCTGGAGAATGATCCATGTGCTGATGAGAAGAATGAATATTCTGAGGTTGTTGGGTGGAATGTTCTGTAGATATCTGCCAATTCCAATTGGTCTAGAGTCTTGTTTAGATCTTGTGTTTCTCTACTGGAAATATACAAGGAAATCAATGTCCTGAAAAAAAATGTAGCAGAACTTGCTGAACTGAAGAAGTTATTCAGCGAAATAAAAAACACAACGGAGAGTTTAACCAGCAGGCTTGTCGAAGTTGAAGAGAGAACCTCTGAACTTGAAGATGGGCTGTTTGAAATAACACAAGCAGACAAAAAGAAAGAAAAAAGAATCAAGGACATGGAAGAAAATCTGAGAGAGATATCAGACAACCTCAAGCGCTCAAATATCCGAGTCATGGGTATTCCAGAAGGGGAGGAAAATGGAGATTCCATTGAAAACATATTCAACAAAATAGTGGCAGAAAACTTCCCAGGTATAGGAAAAATCACAGATCTGCAGATCCAGGAAGCTCAACGATCTCCAAATGTATTCAACCCAAAAAGGCCTTCTCCAAGACATGTCATAGTCAAATTGGCAAAACTCAGAGACAAAGAGAGAATCTTAAAAGCTGCAAGAGAGAAGCGTCAAATCACCTATAAGGGAGCCCCAATCAGGTTAACATCAGACTTTTCATCACAAACCCTAAAAGCTAGAAAGGAATGGGATGATATTTTCAAAATACTAAAAGACAAAGATTGCCAGCCAAGAATACTCTACCCTGCAAGGCTATCCTTCCGAAATGACGGGCAAATAGTATATTTCTCAGACAAACAAAAACTGCGGGAGTTCACTACCACAAGACCACCCTTACAAGAAATCCTCAAGGGAGTACTGGGTTTGGTTCCTGAAAAATAACTACCACTGCCATAAAAACCTAAGAAAAATCTAAACCCGCTAGTACAATAAAAATGGCATTCATGAAGAGAAAACAAGCTAACAAAAACACTATCTACAACCTAAGGAACCAACAAACACAGAAACCAAACAGTAAATCAGAAAGCAAGGAACAAAAGACACCTAAGACAACCAAACAACCAATAAAATGCTAGGAATAAATCAACACCTTTCAATAACAACTCTTAATGTTAAAGGCTTAAATTCCCCAATTAAAAGACACAGACTGGCTGACTGGATCAAAAAGCAGGACCCAACTATATGCTGCCTACAAGAGACCCACCTCACCCATAAAGATTCACACAGACTAAGAGTGAAAGGATGGAAAAAGATTTACCATGCAAACAGAAAAGAAAAACGAGCTGGAGTGGCTATTCTTATATCTGACAAAATAGACTTTAAACTAAAAACCATAAAAAGAGACAATGAGGGACACTACTTAATGATAAAAGGACTGATCCATCAAGAAGACATAACAATCATAAATATGTACGCACCCAATGTTGGAGCAGCCAGATTTATAAAACAAACTCTATTAGACCTAAAGAAGGAAATAGACACTAATACCATAATAGCAGGGGACCTGAACACTCCACTGTCAATATTAGACAGATCATCTAGGCAAAGAATCAGTAAATGTTATTTTAAAATGTAGTGTCTTTGTAGCAAATAAGTTCATTATTTTATATGGCAGATATATTAGAAACAAATGTGTTTTAGGACTGCTAGTGAAAAAAAGTGTGTTACGTTTTTGACCCACACAAGACATAAAAAAGGAAATTAAAGAACTGAGGAAAAATGGACAAGTATTTCAGTTTTCTTTCTAAAAGGTGGAAATTTCTTTTGGATGAAAAAGTCATTTAAGACTATGCTAGTGTTTAATATAAGAGGCCTATCTACAATGTCAGGATTTAGAAAGTGAAGGAAACGTTTTAAAGTGTGATTATGAATAACCAAGTTGAGAATAAACATGGATCAGTAAAAATTAGGGATTAGTAAGAAAGGTACCAAACTGGTTTTGGGTGTTTACTTCTTTAAAGATTATTTTGTTGTTATTATTATTATTTTTATTTTACATATTAAGCATCTTTTTATTCTTTAATAAGGAGCTGAAAATCTTACTTTAAGTATTAGTTTAAAATTGAACATTGTAATACTAATTGTGTTTAACTGTTTTATTAAAGTACATCTTATTTTACTTTTTTCTTAAAAAATTTGTGTGCTAATATTTTTCTCTGTTTCTTATACTTTAGACCTGGCTAGACCATGTCTTGCAAAACTAAGGGATCATTACTCACATAACGACAGGATATAGTAATTGCATTTAATAAATTCAAAAGAAACATCTTCAGATGCTGAACTTGCAAAAATAAACATATTAAGCTAGAAAAACCTTACCTCAGTGGTTCTGAACGCTGATAGCACACAAGAAACAGCCGGGAGCATTTTCAATTGCCCAGGCCCAGGCCCGGGCCCCACCTCAACCTAGTTATATCAGATTCTCAGGGAGTTTGGCCTTAGCATGGGTATGTTGCAGAAACTCCTCAAGTGATTCTAAGGTGCAGCCAGAGTTGAGGACCACTGCCCCTAGTCTATCACCTACTGAGGAAACAATTAGGCCTCAGGTGGTTGAAGCTTCATGCCCACTTCATTACTTTTTTTTTATCTTGGGCCAACATCTGTCTCTTCCCAAAGCTCTCCGGAATTTGTCTAGAGGGCCTCTTTTTTGCAGCTGTTATCACCTGTCCTACCATTTATACTTCCTCCTTTAGGATAGGACATAAAATAAACATTTCCATTTCATCTGATTCTTCTCCTGCAAAGATCCCTTTTGGTTTTAAGGGTTTTGATGCAACAAACAAAATAATTAAACATACATTGCAAAAATTGTAAACATCATGAAGACTTCAGTTAATTCTTAAAATATTTATTGTTTATTGAAATATAAACAAAATTTGGCTTGCTATTTTCCTTTCCTAGCCTCTGTTCTTTGATGATATTAGGGAACAATCCTACATGTTTTAACTCTATTATTTTTATTTACCAAGGCTTGAGTTCACTAAGAGTCTCCATTCCTATAAGAATCCCCAACTCTTCAATTGATGCCCTTCTTAGAGGTTCCAGTAATTTTACTAAGGCAAATATATCATGTGTGTATACATACATGCTAGTTATATATAACAGAACATTCAGCTGCTTAAGACTCCAGTTATTTACACTTCAGGTGAACTGATCTATGCACTCTCAAATTTCTCTATTCTGCACAGTAAAAATCACTCTACAGATTCCTGCTACCATGTATTGAAACTCATAATATGTATAAAGATAAAATACATGTAGAATTAAAGTATAAGCCAACGGAACACAAGAGTTCTGATTTATTTAACTCCTTCTGAAACATGCTCAGCAGCAATTAAATTAGAAGCATTGTATGAGAGTGAAAATGGAAACATACATATTAATACTCATAACTTCTTCTGAATAGTAGTTATAGGAATTTGTTGAAATGCTTCTAAATCCTAATATGAACATTTTCAAAAATTGAAACATAATTTATTATACATATCTGCGGTGTACAGAGTTGAGTATCAATCAATACCTGTGTATAATGTGCAGTGATCAAGTCTAGATAATTAGCAAATTCATCATTACAAAATGTAATCATTTCTTTGTGATGAGGACATTCAATCTCCTCTCCTCTAGTCATTTGATAATACACAGTAAATTATTATGAGTTATAGGTGCCTAGCTCAACTGTACATCAACAGAGCTTATTTTTTTCCTAACTAGCTGTTTTATGTCCGTTAGCCTAATATGAATATTTCGACACCATAAAATACGTTCTTTGAGGTAAGCCAGTGTCATCAACTCTTGTCCAAATGTAAAACATATTCCTGAACATCCGATTTCAGCAAACTCTTGTTCATTTAAGTAAAAACTCTGGGAAACTATAGTTCTTGTAAATAGAAAACAAATACAAGTAGAATTTTAATTAATGGTTCTACTTAATCAAAAATTTTCCATTTTCTAGCAGATCGAAGCATTTGCTCCTCTGGCCACAATAAACAATCCTGGACAATGTTTGTTTACTATGGTGTCTATCCAGGAAAGATGGACTTTTACCACTACAAGTCCCTGAATGTATGCTATTAATACTGTATATGAGAAAAGAGAGTGGAGAGATGAGCTGTCCCAGCACTTTGTAATTTTTAATCCAACATCCACGTAGTCATTTTCCTTAACTTGTTCACTTTCTCTCCACCTTAAAAATCAAAATAAACACAGCAAGATTACACCTAAGCTATCAATTTTTTATTCACTCCTTTTAAAATGAGACTATAACATCGACTCAATATTCGCTAGAGCAACTACAATAAAACAACTAAAAAATAACACCATGCTAGTTATAATGGAATTTAATCTATGCAATTAAATATTAGAAATTCAGAAGTTGAACCTGGTTACAAAGGCCTGACAAGATTCAGGAGAAGGTAAGGTTTGCCCCAAACCTACCCATATAATGCTACATGATTTTGATTAGATCACTAACAGAATAAAGTACCATATAAAATAGGAGTTCAAAACAAAAAAGATATAGAAGAAAATCCCAGAATCCAAGAAATAAAGTCTTTGGATAGGAAGCACTTGATTATCCACACTTTGTTTTTTACTTCTTGAATTATTCTTCACCAAAATTCAGCTACATTTAGGAGATGGTGTTGGAGGGTTTCTTCCCACAGTGGTCTTAAGGATCTTTAATTTCAGTCAAGAAGCTATAATGCTTCTTTCATGCTCATTTTTTTTAAGGTCCATAATTGCATGCAAATACCATATTTTTTTTTCATTTGAAAAAAATGTACCTGATGAGTTTTACTGCTTCGCATCAGTAGAACCATGCAGTAGAACCATGCAGGGCTCAGACGGATGCTTTATAATCTTCCCTCAGCTCTTGGGCTGTGCAGTAATCTCCCCTGATCCAGGACAATACTGACTTCATATCCATTTCTGGGTAGTTTTGAAAATAAAGTGTGTAGCAGCTTTTGATAATAGATGGGCTTCCACAGAACAAGGCTAACATCACAGTAACAGAGCTCCATTGTAATAGATCACACTGACTGCAGTGGTTTTTCTGCACCAGAAGAGGCCTAAGCTTGTTTGAGTCACTGAGTCAAAAGACAGTTTCTAAACCTTGGAGTCAAAGTGACAATGATCTGACTTAAGGTTTTGCTACCTTCTGGACACCTGATTTAGGCATGATGAGAGGAGAAAAAATATTTTCAGTTTCATTATTTTATTTTAAAAGAGAAGTTATTATAACTAACCCCATTACCTATTACCTAGCTTTAATAATTATCAACATTTTGCCAGTCTTCGGAAAAAACGAATTTTAATACTGGGGAGAGCTACAATGATTAAGACAGTCACAATGAAAATATGACAAGCTGATCTGAAAAATTGTACAGGACAAAACTAAAAGGATAGTAGCAATTACTAAATATGCTGAATCTTCTCTGGCCCAGCATTCAGCATTGTTCAGTACTGTAAAAGTAATTGCTGAATGGTAAAGGATGTTTTCAGCTCCTGCAGGGTTCCAATTTCAAAAGATTGTGGTGGATGTGAGAAATAGGAAAAGGGAGCTCTTCTCCTTCCAGAGGCATTCTGTGGTGGAAAGGGCCCAGGATGAGGCTTAGAAAGATCTAGATTGTATTCCCAGCTCCGCTGATAAGTGGCTGAGTAATCATTTACAGAAAAAGAGGCCACCAACAGAATAAAGTACCAAATAAAATAGGAGCTAAAGACAGCAACAAAAGATGTAGAAGGAAATTATGCAGAATCCAACAGCATAACAAACTAGAGCAGATTAAGGCTTAAAATGGCAATGATGCTAAAAAAAGAAAAATTGAACCCAAATCTAATCAACCTCTAGATTGAACTACCGTTTACAGGGGATAGAGGAACAAGCTGAATAACCATGAGGAAACAGTCTGCCAGTCGCAGAATGGTGACATCTCGCAGAACAAAGGAACCAGTTTCTGTAACAAATTGATGCATAAGAAGAAAAAGGTGAGGGAGCAGCTCTCATAGAATAAAAAAGACTTAAGAATCATAATGAACAAATGCTCTGTGTGGAAAATTTTTGAATCCTGATTCAAACAAACCACTGTAAAATATACCTTTGAGACAGCTGGAAAAATCTGAAGATGGCTTGGGGCATTAGATACTAAGGAACTATTGATAATTTTGTTGGGTCCAATAATGGTGTGGTGGTTATGTCCAAAAAAAAAAAAAGTCTTTTTAGAGATGTTTACTTACGAGGGAAATGACATGATAGCTGAAACTTTCTTTAAAAATTTTCAGCGGGAAAAAAAAAAGGAAGAGAAGGAGGAGGAAAAAAGAAATAAAAGAAAGAAGAAAAATATACAGGAAAGGGATAAATGAAGCAAGACTGATAAAATGTTAATTTTTGTTGAATTGGGTAATTGGTGCATGGTGGTTCATTATAGTTCTTCTGTTTTTGTTTACATTTGAAAATTTCCATAATTAAACATATTTTTTAAAGGAGTCTTTGGTGCATTTGGGGGCATATGATATTGATGTCAGTCTGCCTGCTTCCTGGAATTTTTAGGCTGAGAATTTTTCATCTAATATGTAAGCAAACAAAGTAGTAGCACTTAAAAGACACCTGCAGCCATGATTTAGGTTAGGTTCAGCCTATTAGATCAAGTTGGACTTATTCCAGCATTGTTTTCATGTTGTAATTCACTCTTGCTGAAGGACTGTTTATTTCCTACTTATTCACAGTTTCTATAACACAACATTTTCTAGCTCTCAAATTCTGTGCTTTATAAAATACCTTTTATAAATTAAACTCTGCATGAGTACCTAAGCAGGGCCACTTAGAAAACAAATGAAACAGAAATAGTTCCTATATCTCCAGAATGCCCTGTAAAGTACATTTCAGTCTCTGAACATGCTCATGGACTTAGGTGAAAAGGCATCGTGGAAATTTTAAGCTTTACTAGTTAACGTAGGCAAAACCTTCAACTGAATATTCTCATCTAGGGCAAATCTGAATTGTGGTTCTCTCCCCAACACCATACCTACCTGGAGAATTTGACCTTGTTCAATGACAAGTTTTGGTTTTGTCAAGGGCCTCTGCCCACACAAGCAAAAGCTACTAAACAGTGGTTGGCAGGGCTGTTACTTCCTTGTACACAAGCCAGACATCTCTCAGAATCTAAGATTCTGACAAAAGCCTCTTCATAGGTTTTTTAATATGAAGGATGCAAACATCAAATAACTATTTAACATGAGATCTGAACTTGATTTAAAAAATATTAGCCAAATTTTTTACACTAATTTGCTTTAGGGTAAATTCTTAGCAGAATTGTAAACACTCTAGAGCAGCTGTTAAATTATGAGTAGACCAACATGTGGTTAGTTTTGTTTTGCTTTTTTAATTGGAAGAAAAGCAGTAATTTTTTATAGGTCTTTAATGACATCTCCAATGATGTGTCTCCAAATATTCATTCTCTCATGGATAGAGGCCAAGCGTGAGAAAATTGAGGCAATTCACAGAGAGGCCAAGAATAGGTTCTGGAATGAAAATACTTCCAATGATTAACATAAAGATGTATCTATTAAAACAGCTGGCATTTATTTTTCAATATACTTTTTAATAGAAAGGTAAGATAAGTGCCAAATATGCATGTCAGTGTATAGATCACTAAGTTTCACAAGGTGATTGCAACTGTGTACCCACAACCTAGATCAGAAAACAAAACAGTACCCAGAAGCCCCCCTTGTACACCAACAGTTACTGCTCCCCTCATCTCCATTGTAAGCCCTGTTCTGTGCTCTGTCGCCACATTTTATTCTTGTCACTTTTAAACTTTACATAAATGGAATCAGGCATTATGATATTTTTATATCTACCTTCTTTAATTCCAGATTGTAAAATTCATCCATTTTGTTGCTGTTGCTGTTATTTTCATTGCTGAATAGTATTTCATTGTATGGCTACCCCATAATTTATCCAGTCTCCTGTTGAGGGACATTTGGGTTGTTTCCAGTTTGGGAAATTATAAATACGTAGAGATGTTATAAAATTCTTGTGCTATCTTTTGGTGCACATATGAAATGCATATCTGTTGAATATATGTAGATAGCATTTGTTTTAGTAAAACCTGAGATTTACTATGCAGGCACCATGTTATCTTTGTCTCTGTGGTCCCAGGACCTACCAGTGTGTGGTACTTAGTAGACACTCAATAAACTTTCCTAAATGAATGAATGAATAGATGGTTTCTATGGGAGCTTATTCCTCTTCCAGGACTTAATGCCATACCACTCACATTAGTATATTTTGGGGTGTCATTGAAATTTTTCTGTTTATACATGTAAGTCAATTTTTCTTTCAGTGAGGTTTTCTCACAGAGGTTTTCTATATTATGTATCTGCGTGTTTCAACTGAAAAGGTTTATTCTCTGCAGGCCTTTCAAACAACAACATGCATATTAGGACTGCTCTGTGCCTAGTGCTGTTTACAGCCTACCGTTTTGCCTAGTGAACTGCCTGACGCTTTTGCTCAAAGAATCATTTTTCACTCATGGTGCATTCCACAGTTATCTGTCTGCCACTCTTTTTCCAGTATACCATAACTAGACTTACTTTCTTGAATTATCTCTGGTTATAATACCAGTTGGTTACATAAACTTAAAAAAATGAACTTTAAACTAAAATTTTTGACTTTTATCTTTTTGCACTGTAGGCGTGGGACAAAAAAGCACACTTTTTGAGGCTATATTTACATGAAACAGGAAATGCTATGACATATGCTGCAGGTGCTGATATGTAGTCAAAAGAAATGGCTAGCAACATTACTATCTTACCTTATTTTATTCTCTCTAGTTCAGAAAATGTTACTTTCTCATTGTGGGTGGCATTCATTAATATAATGAGAAGACGGTAGAACTGTACCTAAAAAAACACAAGCTCTTTATGAAGCTATGAGCACTGACAAAGTGCCCGACCAGGTTGACTTCCAGGGAGTCCCAGGACTCAAGATTATGTGACTTACATAAGCATTCATCGAAACCAGGATACCCAACAGGGTTGGTAGCTCAAAAGAATTTGCTCTAACACCTTTAAAAATTAGTAATAATATATGACTTGCTACACATTTTTGCTGAAGATAAAAGATCTTCAAGAAGAAACTGGTTTAGAGATATCAACCCAAAAGTCTTTCAGAGGGGAAACATCTAAAACAGTCATTTTTCATGGTTTGTCCAATTAACTTAGAAATATCCTTGACATTTTTCCTCTGGGAAGAAAGACTTTGGGTGACAGTTTTTTATGTTACTGTAGTTGGGGGTTGTGAAGTTTTCTTCTTCGTTGTTTTCAAGCCTTTAAGCAATGGGAAATGACCTTGAACCTAAACTTGAGTTTTCTACCTCTTTACATGCATGTAGCTACTTTTGGGGTCATTGTACTTGTAGCTTCCGTTTTGTTTCCTCCTAAAGTCATTTTGATATCTTGTCACTTAAAAACTGCCTTTTCCAAAGGCCTCTCCCAGTTGTCTCTTAGAGGACTAATTACAATCGAAAGAAGAAAAAAGTAAAATAAACTTTGAAGGGGAAAAATCCAAATCAGTGCCATAAAACTATTTTAGAAAACCAGCTTTCTATATTTTAATGCTTTCCATGTCTGAGGCATTTCTCCAGACTTTGGTGCTATAATTGTAACACCATCTTGACACTTCTACTTTTAAGCCACAAAGTTTTTGCCTTTTCCTTTTTTCAAAGAAAAAAAAAGTTGGAGCCAAGTGACCACTATGCATACTCAAGACTCATAGGTAATGAGGCAGCAGAGAAAGGTACACACTGAACTGGCAGATCTACCTCCTGTTCTTCCCAAGGGTGTGTGAAATGGGAAGGTAGCCAGGGCACTGAAGAAATTCTACCTGCAGGAGAAAGGCTGAAGTTTAGGACCTGCTCTGAGAGGGGACTAGGGAACACTGCCTGCAAGGCAGAAGCCAGCAAGGAAAAATTACTTTATAGAATTCAGAAAATAGTGCCCCTGCAGGCATACAAATTGATTCTTCAGAGTAGACCTGTAGAAAAGGGTCCATTTTTCCAGGTTGATGTAAGAAGATCGCAGTTTAGATGTCAGCCCCTGCTTCAGCCCTGAGCCAGGTGCTCTGTGCAGGACACAGCCTGTAAGATCACAGGTTGCGACCTTGTGATCATATGGCAAACTCGTAATTTATCAGTCCTTCATCTGTTTCACCCTGGGCATTTGTCCAGATCATGTCTGAACCATCCAGAAATGACCTTCCAACCAGCCTCACGGGGACAGGAATTTTGAGGCATAAGCAGCTCCCTGAGCACATAGTTTGGGATTGTTGGAGAATGGGACAGGGAGAGATGGAGATGAAGAGGCTCATCTCAAGACTCATCTTTTTTTTTTTTAAAGCAGCAATTGGAAAAAAAAAAGGAGCTGCAGTAGGCAGAACTGGGGAAACTATTTATAACAGAAGAGAGGAAAATCATATTTACTAAATGCCTCTCACATGCCAGATATCGTTAAATAAATGCTTTATTTCGTATAAATATTACCTCTTAATCATCAGGAAACTCTAAACATTACATATTGTTTTCATTCTCCCAACGGGTAAAGAACCTAAACATATAAGAAGGCATGCAAATTGTTCAAGGTCACGCAGGTAGTAAGTGGTAGAGTCAGCCCCCAAATGTCACAGCTCTTAATGACCAGGTTTTTCAGTTCTCACGCACTGACACTTCCTGCCCCCAGAGCTGACAGGATCTGGATGGTGTGGCAGAGACTATGGGCTACCTTCCAATATTCATTCTCTGCTTCTTTTTAAAAACAGAACTCTGATTTTAGCTGAGCACATGGCCACTCAGCTAACAAACTACACTTCCCAGTCTCCCTTGCACATTCGCCACATGACTTGCATTCCGACCAATGAGATGTATGCACAGGTGACATGTGAGAATTCCCAGAAGTTCCCTAAAGGGAGGCCATGCATCTTTTTTGTCACCTTTGTTTTTCCTGCTACCTAGAATATGGATATAATCTTGAGCCATGATGTTACCTTGCAAACAGAAGTTAAAAAACACAAAACAAAAAGACGGAAGCAGCCTGAGCCCCTGGCATAAACTATCCACTTCCAGACTTCTTTTTTTATGTGAGAGAAATAGTCTACATGGTATGCACCAGTATTTGGAGTCTTTCTTACTTGCACATAAACCTACTCCTAAATGATACATGTACTGTATCTGCCACCCATGGACCCACACCACTGACTTCTTTCTTCCCTTCTCCTTCAATTCCTCCTGGTTCCACCTTTTTTACACCTCCAGTCAATTTTACACTATGTATGCTATTGCTTTTATCTGACACTGAATGTTAGTTAGGATCCTCTGGTTCATACTAATAGGTTTCGCTGATTTTAACTCTCAGTTAAGAGGTGTCAGTTCTTTCCCTAGGGAAGTTCCCTAAGGATAATGAGATCCTTATGCTTTTCAGCAAAAGCTCTGCTTACTGAGGGATGATATTATGAAGAGCCTACCTTTGACAGATCCAAAAATTTCCACTACACCCTTTTCCCAGAACAGTGGGTACTTAACTCATCTTAAGTTCTATAACTAAAGGACATTAGTTACCTGTATGCTCTTCTGCAATGAAGAAAGTCTGTCCATACCTAGATGACTTGCTCTTCTACTCTGTCAGAGAAGCAGCATCACCTCCTGATTCCAGGATATACCAGCTTTCCAATCAGGGATGTCTCATACATTTGTGTAGGTTGTGCATTATAAAAGGGCATTTGCCCTGAGAAAGAGGCACTGCCTTCTAATAAGCACAAAGAAGCTGATGGCCAAGTAATTGCCCTCAGTTCTATACCTGCCCAGGTACTGTATGGGATAGCTGTGTGCCTGTGACAGCAAGACTTTAAACTCTGTTGGTCTTAGTTTTCATTCATTGAAATAGATAAATTCCCAGGACCTATGTTTTCTCATCTATAAGGTAAGGACACTGAAATAGACAGGTTTTAAAGTTCTCCATAAAGTCTAAGAAAGAAAACATAGGGGAAACACTCCAGGAAGTAGGACTGGGCAGACTTTATGAATACAAACTTAAAAGCACAGGCAACCAAAGGAAAAATAATCAAATAGCATTTTATCAAACTAAAAAGCTTCTGCCCAGGAAAAAAAACAGTTAACAGAGTGAAAAGACAACCTGCAAAAAGACAACCAAACTATGCACTTGACAAAGGATTAATACCCAGAATATATAAGAAACTCAAACAATGGTAAAAAAAACAAGTAACCCAATTAAAAATGGGCAAAGGAGCTGAATAGGCATTTTTCAAAGGAAGACATACAAATGACCAACAGACACATGGAAAATGCTTAACATCACTAAGCATCAGGGAAATGCAAATCAAAACCACATTGAGATATCATTTCACCCGAGTTAGATTGGCCATTATCAAAAAGGCAGAGAATAATAAAATGCTAGCAAGGTTGTGGAGAAAGGAGAACCCTCCTACACTGCTGGTGGGATTGCAAATTGGTGCAGTCACTATGGAAAACAGTATGGAGGTTCCTCAAACAACTAGATAGAACTATCATACAATCCAGCAATCCCATTTCTGGGTATATACCCAAAGGAATGGAAATCATCGTGCTGAAGGGACACCTGCACGCCCGTGTTTATTGCAGCTCTGTGTGTAATAGCCAAGTGTTGGAACCAACCTAAATGTCCATCATTGGATGACTTGATAATGACAATGTGGTATATTTACACATAGAATACTACTTAGCCATAAAAAAGAATGAAATTCTGCCATTCACAGCAACACAGATGAACTTAGAGAAAATTATGTTAAGTGAAATAAGCCAGGCACAGAAAGAGAAATACCACATGTCCTCACTCCTAAGTAGGAACTAAAAAAATTAATTAATTAAAAAAGAAAGATACAACAATCACAATAATACACTGAACTTTCAAAAGGAGAGAACAGAACTGAGTTTACCAGAGATGGGAAAGTTGGGGGTGGGTAAAGGAGGAGTCAATAAAGGGCCATGAAAAACGATAACATTGTATACTATTGAATATACTGATGATCCTGATTTAAGCATCACATACTGCATGTAGGTATTGATAATGCACCTCTGTTCCCCACAGACACGTACAACCAAATTATTTTCCAATTAAAGAAAAAAAAAATAAGAAGGGCCAGAGTGCCAGTGTGTAAATGAAGAAGCTGACAGTGGATTCTTTGCTTTTATCCTGTGCCTGAGTTGCAGACAGCAGTTATTTCACCCATTCAGAACAACTATTTTAAATACACATCCTGAAGGCCACCAGTTCAGGAGTTTTGCCGTACCAAAAGAAATCTACCAAAGAATAACCAAGAGATCACTGCCTTGCTCTGAATGTAGAATGGAAACACACAGGTGATTGGTGAGCCTTTGTTTTGTATGGGGAGTTCCCCAGGGACATTCCTCACGTCTAGGAAGGTCAGATTTTCCACACTCCCTTTAACGTCTCTCAAGTGGTCAGGTCAGTCAGCAACTTCTCCTCCCAACCAAGCTGCGTCTATTTCACTGGCTTCACATTCCAGGATTTTTCCTGGCTTGTACTTGTGGGGGCAGTCAGGGGGCTATTTGTTTTTTTCCTAAAAGCTACAGTCATCCCTTTCTAAAAGTCAGCTTTCTTTCAATTTCATATAGGTACTCTGTTTGGGCTTAAGAAAAATAAAAAATAAAGAGGAAGAGGTAGAAAGAAAAAAGGAAAGCCAAAGAGTGAAATATTTGGTCATGACTGCTGCTGTGAAATATTAAAATGCCAATGACATTACCCTACTCATAAACAGAACAGAGATGTACACGCAGCATTTGCAGGGTGTGATAAATGCCCTTAAAAGTAAGAAGGTGTAAAAATGAAACGGGATAGAAGACAGACCAAGAGGGAAAAAGCATAAGATGAAAATAAGCAGCAGAAGAGAAGCCCTTCTGATCACTTCACAGAACTTGATAAATAACATTTTAAAAAGAAAAATAGTCCAATGCAGCTTCATCTCTTGAAACTTTACTTTAAAAAATGCAGATGTACTGAGTATATTGAAGACCTTTCTTTTAAACAAAGATGCTACAGGTTCATATCATATTAATTGTTAATAAAGTGAATTTTTGAAAAATGATGTTTTGGTCATTTGATCATTTATAAAATGTAGTAGGATACAAAATATAACTTCTAGGTTAGAAAAGCACTTTTAAATAAGATAAAGAACACACATAATATATCCATAAGTGAAATACTTAGAAACCCATCCATGAGATTCAGGACACACTACTCCAAAATATGTCACCTTGGCATACTGAATGGTTTAAGCTGAAGGAATCTGAAAAAAGGCAGAAACAGGAAAGTCACTCTCACCTTCCCTTCGCCCTTCTCCCTGACGCAGGTCGTAAGACCCTCATTTGAGAGATGCCCTTTCTATCCCTGGAAAAAAGAAACACCCTTATCTCTGAAGATACAGGGACACAGAAAGAATCTGAACAAACAGGCCTGCTAAGTCCCCCCCCGCCCCCCATTTATTACCATTAGGTTATTCTCTTCTGTTTTCCAATGATATTTCTTCACAACTGTCTACTCTTCATCAAACCTCAGCATAAAAATGTACAAATTTTCCTGTTTCTTTGAGTTTTCATTTCCATATGAAGTCTCCCACTTCACATAAAACTTAAATAAACTTGTATACTTTTTTCTCTTATTAATCTGTCTTTTATTATAGGAGCCTGAGCCATGAATCTAGTGATGGATGAAGAAGAGATATTTCTCCCCCCCATCATTGAGATGGATATGTATACATCGGTAACAGAAAGTAATGTCTTCAAATAGGGAAGACAAATTAGAAAATTCATGAAACAGTTTTGTTCACAGTCACATCTCAGAATACTGCTTGCTTAAGTAAGATCCTGGATCTTGATTAGGATATGAGTATATATAGATTTTATTTGAGCTTGAGTTCCTGCTTTTTAAAAACTCTCATAGATTCTTTGAAAATGGTATGATTCACTAATGCTTATTAATGATAGAATTGAAAGATAAAGACAATTCAAAAGTGGTTAGAACTTAAAGTCTGAGACAATGCGGTAAGGTAAAAATAAGATCGGGCTTTGAAGTCAGGTACACCTAGGTTACATTCTGACTCTACGACCTACTCCTAAGATCTTTAACAATCTACTTAAATTCCGACCTGCTTTGGCTTCACCAGCTTTAAGATGAGATTAACACCACCTCATACAGTTGTCAAAATTAACATAGTGTATTTGAAAACATTTCAGTCTCTGCTGGGCACACAGGTTCTCAAGAAATGTGTCTGTTCCCAGCTTATCTGCTCAGTAAACAAGTCTATGTTGAATTTCTGCATGCAAAATACTCAAATTTAAAGTAGTAACCATTTTTGGATTTTCTGAAGCAATAAAAGGCATCCATGAGGGAAAAAATTAAGACTCAAATTATCATGGGATGTGTACTTATGAAGAAAATTATAAGTGTTTAGAAGTCAACAAAAGGCAGATACCAAATTCAAATATTTCTTCTGAGGCCTTCAGGCCTCAAACTTTTTAAGTTTTAGAAAATATATAGGTCATGGTATCACAATATCATAATAACTGTCATGATCACTATATAGTTATCAACTTTCTAGGTTTATAAATATAGGCTAGGTTGGGCTGGCTACAGACTAAGCTGGTAAGATTGGCTTCTGACTCACCAAGCTCTTCTCTCTAAAATGACTGCAGTTTCATGAATTTAAACAAGTGCCACAAGTGCTCTTTTCCACGTGTGACATTTTTGCTAAACCTCCAGGTTTCAGACTGGTTAAAAGAGCCAGATTATAAGCCAACGTTACTCAGTATGAACAGTGAACTAGCTCCAATATAGCCCCTCTCAAGACTTTCAGTTAAATTCCTCAGATATCAGCCAATTACTTTAGTGTAAACACAACTAGCTCATCATTTTTAAACATATATAAGAAATACAATGGATAGAAAAGGGAGTGCTTTGTGATAGAATGATTTTTGGAGGTACCCAGAACTGGATGGAATCTTCTAGAAGCTCCAAGAAATAAAACAATTATGGTGCACCACTTCATATGTAATTCAAAATAAAAACCATCCCAAACCATATAATAGGGATAAGGAGCTCCAACAAAATTCTGATTTTGCACATGATGATGACTATAGAGGTCTTTTTTAAGAAATGGCAAATACTAAATTCAAAACAATTTTTTTACTCTGCTTCCTTTGCTTGACTGATTGATGAACCAAGTTGTCAACTGCAAACTCTCCAAGAAGCCACCAGAAAAATCTGTTGATCAAACATGGCTAAGTTTGTTAGACCTACCATAGCAAGAGAGAGAACCACCTTGACAGGGTCCTAGGAGTGTCTAAGAAGGGGAGATCAGAAGCAAAAATGTATAGGGCTTCGGGTGTGGGTCTTTTAAATGTGGATCAGGTTAAGATTGGGGAAAATGTATAATATAAAAGTTTGGGATTGATGGACAGAGCAATGAGAGGGTCTTGAAACTAGTCTCGATAGGTGAATAGTTGTCTCATAAGAGAACCATTTGCCCAGGTGTGTCCTGAGAAGAGGGATGTTTGCCCACATGAGCAATTTATTGTTCAACTAAATTGGTTTTCAGGAATTTCCTGATGTGAACAGTGAAATTATTAATTGCTCTACAAGTTTATCTTCCTGGGCAAGAATTTCCTAGAACAAATAGTAAGTCATGTTGCTACAGATGGTCTCCGTTCTCTGTCCTGAGAGTTAAGCTATGTGGATGCAAGTGAACTCAGTACTCTTTGCCTAATGTGAAATCCAACACTAGCAAAACCTAAACACTGAGAGCCGCGGCTGCAGCAGGACCCCTCCCAGCACAGGTGAGTTCACATGGCCCTGAGAGGCCCCTCCAGAGAGGCCGGAGAGCCGCTGAGACCACGCCCCCAAGGCTACTGCACACTAGAGCAGGCAGCCCCTGCCGCCACTGGACCCCCAGCCCAGGCAAGTGCACACGGCCCAAAGAAGTCCCCCAGGGAGGCCCAAGAGCCACTGCAACCATGCACCTCAAGCCACCTGTGTGGGAACAGGTAGGCACTGCTGCTGGATTGCTAGCCTAGTCCAGTCCTCACGGCCAGAGGCCAGAGCCTCCCACGCACAGGCACCGAGATGGCTGTGTCAATCGGCAGTCCTTACAGGATCCTAGCCAGACAATAGGGTCAAATGTGTGGACCGTGAAATCCCCTCCCACAATGACTAAACAGCAAAGGAAAGATACCAGAAATATGAAAAATCAAGAAAGTCCAGCACCAAAGGATATCAATAACTCTCAAGCTCTAGAACCAATAGAACAAGAAGCCTGTGAAATGACTGACAAGGAATTTTGAGTGATAATTATAAAGAAACGAAATGAGATACAAGAAAACTCAGCTAGACAACATGATGAAATGAGGAAAAATATACAGGACCTGAAAGAGGAAATGTACAAGGAAATCAATGCCCTGAAAAAGAATGTAGCAGAGTTTGCAGAGCTGAAGAATTCATTCAATGAAATAAAGAACACTACAGGGAGTTTAACCAGCAGGCTTGCAGAAATAGAAGAGAGAACTTCTGACCTTGAAGATGGGCTGCTTGAAATAAAGCAGATGGACCAAAAAAGAAAAAAGAATTTAAAACATTGAGGATAATCTAAGAGAGATAACAGACAGCCTTAAGCGCTCAAATATCTGAATCATGGGTATTCCAGAAGGGGAGGAAAAAGGAGTTTGCATTGAAAACATATTCAACAAAATAGTGGCAGAAAATTTCCCAGGTATAAGGAAAGACACAGATCTACAGATTCAGGAAGCTCAAAGATCCCCAAACATATATAACCCAAAAAGGTCCTCTCCAGGACATGTTATAGTCAATTTGGCAAAAGTCAAAGACAAAGAGATAATCTTAAAAGCTGCAAGAGAGAAGCATCAAGTCACTTATAAGGGAGCCCCAATCAGACTAACATCATACCTTTCATCACACACCCTAAAAGCCGAAAAGGAATGGGATGATATATTCAAAATACTAAAAGACAGAGATTGCCAGCCAAGAATACTCTACCCAGCAAGGCTATCCTTCTGAAATGAAGGGAAAATAGTATATTTTTCAGACAAACAAAAACTATGGGAGTTCACTACCACATGACCACCCTTACAAGAAATTCTCAAGGGAGTACTAGGCTTGGTATCTGAAAAATAACCATCACTGCCACAAAAACTCAAGAAAAATCAAAGTCCACTAGTGAAATAAAAATGCTAACAATGAAGATTAAAAAAAAGTTTATCTACAACCCCAAGAAATCAACAAATACAGAAGACAAACAGTAAATCAGAAACAAAGGAACAAAAGACACCTAAGACATCCAAACAAAAACCAATAAAATGCTAGGAGTAAATCAATACCTTTAATAACAACTCTTAATGTAAAAGGATTAAATTCCCCACTCAAAAGACACAGACTGACTGACTTGATTAAAAAGGTGGACCCAACAATACGCTTCCTTCAAGAGACTCACCTCACCTGTAAAGACACACATAAACTAAGAGGGAAAGGATGGAAAAAGATATACCATGCAGATAGAAATGAAAAACAAGCCAGAGTAGCTATTCTTATATCTGATAAAATAGACTTTAAGGCAAAAACCATAAAAAGAGATAAAGAAGGCCACTATAGAAAGATAAAAGAATTTATCCATCAAGGAGACATAACAATCATAAATATATATGCACCCAACATCAGAGCAGCCAGGTTTATAAAGCAAACACTATTAGACCTAAAGAATGAGGTAGACCTTAATACTATAACAGCAGGGGACCTGAACACTCCACTCTCAGTATTGGACAGATCATCTAGGCAAAGAATCAACAGAGAAACACAAGATCTAAACAACACTTCAGACCATTGGACTTGGCAGATATCTGTAGAACACTCCATCCAACAACCTCAGAATATTCATTCTTCTCATCAGTGCATGAATCATTCTCCAGGATAGATCACAAGATAGGTCACAAATCAACTCTCAACAAATTCAAAAAATTGGAATTGTTCCATGTATTTTTTTCAGATCACAATGGATTAAAATTAGAAATCAATAGCAAATGACATTCTGGAAATGATATGATTACATGGACATTAAACAACATTCTACTTAATGACATATGGGTCCAAGAAGAAATCAAACAGGAAGTCAAAAAATGTATTGAAACTAATGAAAATAATGATACCTCATACCAAAACCTGTGGGATACTACAAAAGCAGTACTAAGGGGGAAATTTTTTGCATTAAATGCTTACTTCAGAAGAATGGAAAGATGGAAAGTAAACAACCTAATACTTCACCCAAAGGACTAGAAAAACAAGTATGATACAAAGCCAAAGTAGGTAGACAGAAAGAAATCATTAAGATCAGAACAGAACATAATGAAATAGAAACCCAAAAAATGATACAAAAGATCAATCAATCAAAAAGTTGTTTTTTTGAAAAGATAAATAAAATTGACAAACCATTAGCAAGGCTAACTAAAAAGAGAGAAGACCCAAATAACAAAAACTACAAATGAAAAAGGTGATGTTACAATTGATACCTCAGAAATAAAATAAATCATTAGTGACTACTGTAAATAACTATATGCCAACAAATTTGAAATTCTGGAGGAAATGGATAAATTTCTGGATACACAAAAACTACCAAAACTGAGCCAAGAAGATGTAGAAAATCTGAACAGACCAATAACAATAAAAGAGATTGAAACTGTTATCAGAAGGCTCCCAACAAAGAAAAACCCAGGACCAGATGGGCTCACTGCAGAATTCTACCAAACCTCCAAAGACAAATTGACACCAATTCTCTACAAACTTTCCAAAAGATTGAAACAGAGGCAATTCTCCCAAACTCATTCTATGAAGCAAACATCACCCTCATACCAAAACCAGACAAAGATACAACAACAACAAAAAAGAAAATTACAGGCCTATATCCTTGATGAGTATAGATGCAAAAATCCTCAATAAAATACTAGCTAACAAAATACAGCAACACATACACAAAATTATACACCATGATCAAGTGGGATTCATCCCAGGGATGCAACGTTGGTACAACATATACAAATCAATAAATGTGATACACCATATCAATAAAATCAAAGACAAAATTTCCCCCTTAGTACTGCTTTTTCAGTATCCCACAGGTTTTGGTATGAGGTATCATCTCTATAGATGCTGGAAAAGCATTTGACAAAATTCAACATTCATTCATGATAAAGACTCTCTACAAATTAGGTATAGATGGAAAGTACCTCAACATAATTAAAGTCACATATTATAAGCCCACTGCCAATATCATCCTGAATGGGGAAAAGCTGAAAGCTTTCCCCTTAAGAACAGGAACTAGACAAGGATGACCACTCTTACCACTCCTGTTCAACATAGTGTTGGAAGTACTAGCCAGAGCATTCAGACAAGAGAAGGAAATAAATGGCACCCAGATTAGAAAAGATGAAGTCAAACTGCCCCTGTTTGCAGATGACATGATCCTATATATTGAACAGCCTAAAGCCTCTACAAAAAATCTCTTAGAGTTGATAAATAATTTCAGCAAAGTTGCAGGATACAAAATCAACACACAAAAATCAGTAGCATTTCTATACTTTATAGTGAACATGCTGAAAGAGAAATCTGGAAAGCTAGCCCATTTACAATAGCCACCAAAAAAATAAAATACATAGGAATAGAGTTAACCAAGGATGTGAAAAATCTCTACAATGAGAACTACAATCCACTGTTGAGAGAAATTAGAGAGGATACAAGAAGATAGAAAGATATGCCATGGTCTTGGATTGGAAGAATCAACATTGTGAAAATGTCCATACTACCCAAAGTGATATACAAATTCAGTGCAATCCCCATCAAAATTCCAATGACACTTTTCTCTGACATGGAAAAAACTATCCTAACATTTATGCAGAATAACAAAAGACCACAAATAGCCAAAGCAATTCTGAGCAAAAAAAAAAAGAAAGCTGGAGGCATAACACTACTCGACTTTAAACTATACTGCAAAGCTATAATAACCAAAATGCATGTTTCTGGCATAAAAACAGACACACTGATCAATGGAATAGAATAGAGAATCCAGAAATCAACCCATACACCTACAGCCATCTGATCTTTGACAATCGCACCAAGTCTAGATACTAGGGAAGAGACTGCCTCTTCAGCAAATGGTGCTGGGATAGCTGGATATCCATATGCAGGAGAATGAAACTAGAACTATACCTCTCACCATATACTGAAATCAACTCAAAATGGATTAAATGATTAAATATACACCCTGAAACAATAAAACTTCTTTAAAAAAAACATAGGGGAAACACTCCAGGAAGTGGGACTGGGCACAGATTTCATGAATACGACTCCAAAAGAACAGGCAACCAAAGAAAAAATAAACAAATGGGATTATATCAAACTAAAAAGCTTCTGCACAGCAAAAGAAACAATTAACAGAGTTAAAAGACAACTAACAGAGTGGGAGAAAATATTTGCAAAATTTACATCTGACAAAGGATTAATATCCAGAATATACCAGGAACTGAAACAACTTTACAGCAAAAAAACAAGTAACCCAGTTAAAAAATAGGCAGAGGAGCTGAATAGGCATTTCTCAAAGGACGATATATGAATGGCCAACAGACACATGAAAAAATGCTCAGCAGAACTCAGCATTCGGGAAATGCAAATCAAAACCTCACTGAGATACCATCTCACTCCAGTTAGGATGGCTAATATCCAAAAGACTGTGAATGATAAATGCTGGCAGGGCTGCAAAGAAAAAGAACTCTCATATACTGTTGGTGGGACTCCAAAATGTTGCAGCCTTTATGTAAAATGGTATGAAGTTTCCTCAAACAACTGCAGATAAACCTACCATATTACTCAGCTATTCCTGCTGGGAATATACCCAGAGGAATGGAAATCATCAAGTTGAAGGTACACCTGTACTCCAATGTTCATGCAGCACTATTTACAACTGCCAGGAGTTGGAACCAGCCCAAATGTCCATCATCAGATGAGTGGATACGGAAAATGTAGTATATCTACACAATGGAATACTACTCTGCCATAAGGAAAAATGAAATACTACCATTTGCAAAAACATGGATGGACTTAGAGAAAATTATATTAAGTGAAACAAGTCAGGCCCAGAAAGAGAAACACCACATGTTCTCATTTATTTGTGAGAGTTAAATTAAATAAATACACAAACAAATGGCGGGAAGAAGACACAATAATCACAATTCCTTGAAGTTGTTAAGACAAGTGAACAGATATGAGGTTGATGGGAGGGACGGGGGAAAGGGAGAGGGAGGATTCGGTAAATGGACACAAAAATCAACCACATTGTATATTTATAAAATTAAATTAAATTGAAAAAGAAAAAACCCTCAACATTGAATGGGTGTTAGTACTGAATTAGGAAAAAAGAAAGGAAGGTGTGGGGCTAGTCAACAAAGGAATGTGCAAAATAATCTCAAGGAGGCTTGGATAAAGTTGCCTGCCTTTTCCAGAACAGTAGGGTTGAGGGACTTTAAAATTTAACGTTTGCTCCAAACTGTTCAGAAATACTTGAACTCCAAGAAATAGAGTTCTCTTCCAGGGAGAGAAGATTCAGCTGCAGCTTATGTAGATCTGCTTAACATATTTGACTGGTCCGAGATGCTTGGATCTAATGGTATGTTCCTTGAGGGCTGGACCTGCCCATTCAGTTCAATATTGTATCCCTAGCAGGGGACACAGAGTCATTAAGTCCTCGACATGTAAGTGCTGAAATGAATGAGGCTGTGCTAAAGGTTGTAGATTGGTCTCTGAATGGGCAGGTAGATAGGCCATGTGTAGATGTAGGTTTGCATGGTTGGTAAAAAAGCCATGTTTAAGAAGCTGAACATTAACCATATTGAGAATCTTGGACTAAGAAAAGACCATGAAGATGGTTAAAGGGCACAAAAACAGATGAGGTAAAGGAAAGAGCAGAGAAGGAGAAGGCACCTGATAATTAAAAATAGCTTGTATTTACACAGTGCCTTTTAATATACGAAGTGTTTTCATTTATGTTATTTCACTTGATCTTCATGACGTCCTTGTAAGGGGATTAGAACAAGCACTATTTCAACCACTTTATGGATGAGAAACCTGTGGCTCTGAGACGGTTAAGTGTCTTGCCCAAGGTCACAACACTGTGAAATTGCAGATGGGCTCCTGGGCCTAGATCTTCTGCAGCATTTTGCAACTGTTAAGAATTGGAAGCAGAACTAAAACTGTAGGGAAGAGCGAGAGAAGTGTTTTTCTTTACCACTCCAACCATAAGGATCAAGGTTTGCCGAGTTGTAAGTTCTGTAAATAGACACGTGTGTGCTGTGAACTGTAATTGAATGGGACCTGTCTGTGAAGTTGTCAGACCCCATACACTGTGCCCAGGTGCTCTGAATGTAGCCTCTGAACCTCCAGAAATCTACACTGCCATCATTTAAGCACAGATTACTGCTTTTACACCAAAGTCTTGCCTGGCCACGTGTTTCCACAAGCAGCAGAATTTTAGTATCCCTGTCTGGCTGGGCATAAGTTTTTGGCTAGAATTCCCCCTTCCCTTGTGAACATCTTGGAAAGCTTTTAACTGAGTACAAAGATGTTTATTTTGAGAAGCTAAAGGGACTAACTAAATACATCCAGAAACAATCTCTACCTCTCCCACTAGATGATCCTTTCTTTTATCATGTAAGATAAATTTTGCTACCTCCACTATCTATAGGCAGAGTGCACAGGTGATATTCTCTGGGATGGCTCTGAAGAAACTGGTGATGCTCTCTGTGACTTCTAGCCCCAGAGACGTATTAGGAATCTGGGGTGGGGAAGCAGTGAGGAAAGAAGAGGGAGCAGAAGCGGTGGGTGCAGGAGGTGACGAGCAGGAGTGTTATGAAGCTGGACACCAACCGTTATGCAGCTGCCGCCTAGCTGCCTGATTGTTTCTCAAGTACCTTTTGAAATGACGCTCACACTGGTTTTAGAAGGGGTCATGTCCACACACAGAACATAATCTGGTAGGCCTTAAGGATAGAGACAAATATCACATGGTCAAAAACTTTGAGAGCATGTGTATATATAACATCATTTTAGGATTATAATATCCCCAAGAGTAACTGGTTCAAGTTTGTCATTCAACAGATGAGGAAACTAAGAACCAGAAAGTTAAGTGACTTTCCTGAAGTCACACAGACTCCATCACAAATCTAGTTCTGTCAGGCAAGACTCTTGATTTTTCTGGTTATTGTACAGTACTGTGAAATAGTTGTTCCAAGATTTCTTGTTTTCTTGGTTTTCTCTTCTTTCCACACTGGATTTCTCACTCTTTTAAAGTACTATCAAACTTCCTTTCCAGTGCAAAGGGACATATTAAGGAAAGATTCCCTTAACTGAAGTTAGCAGAGGTAAAATACCTTTTCGGAAAGTCTGGCTCAGAGACCCAGATTTTAAACTTTCCCTTGAAGTATTTAATAGAAATACAGTAGCAGGGGCAGAGCTGCAATAAGAACGGGAGAGAACTGAACATCCTAAAAGTGAGAAGCAGACCCCTGAGGGTTTACAGACAAGTAAAAGGACACTGGCTTAGGTCTAGATGAAGTCTTAACGTCTTCATAGTGGAAACTGCCAAAAATTCATGACTAGGTCTTTGAAGTTGTTGTTTGCTTCACTGTGTATAGAGCCCTTTATGAGCTGTTAATCGGTATAAGAATCACACCACTAACACCAACAGATGGTGTAAAGTTATAAACCAATCTTATTTAAGGAGGTAGAAGATTGATTTTACTTAGATAAACACTATCTTTATTTTTCTAGACCAAACTCAGGTGTAGAGGCCAAGTGGGAAAGAATGCCTCTAGGATCCCCCAACACTTGTAAGCTCTTAAACTGTTAGTATTGTTTCCTCATTTTTTGACTCTGTCCTGCAAATTTACACCAAACACCATAGTGCCTTCACCGTCCCATAATCTACAGGTACATTCAATTTTTTTCCAATGCTGAACTATCTTGGTTGCATTTCTCTAAATGCATTTCATTCTTCCTTTTCAGGTCCCAAAGACACTGAATTTCCACTCCCCACCCTCCCCTACCCCCACCCCTTTATAATCACAGTGTATGATTTCTCTCCTTTCTCTTAAGAGAGCAAAAATCATTGGATTTTGTTTCCTCCTCTACTCCTAAGGGACAGAAGTGATAACAGTTTGAGAGGGTCCTTGTTATTATTGCTGCTATTTGCAAAGTATTATTTTGCTTTTTACCTAGATGTGCTTTACTTCCTGAGATGTGTTCTTTGAAGTTGACTCCTGATTTCAGCTCAGATACAAAGAAATTCTGACAAGCTAACAATTAAACCAAGAGGCTAAAGATAGTGGTTATCTACCTTTTAAAAAGACAGACAAGTTGCAGATCTTCCACGAGGGAAAGCAGTAGTAGTAGCAAAACAAATCAAGGCTCCAAGTTTAACTGCCCAAACAATGAAGATAAAAAGCTACCAAAGTAATCAGGGTAGTGATCTTTGATTCTTCTCCCAGACAACATTCTCAAAATCTTGAGGATTTTTTTTTTTTCTTCTCTTAGCTAAATGCAGAAATGTTTTTGGTTTGGCTGTACTGATGTTTTCGTTTCCAGGTAGGGACATACTTCTTGATTCCTAGTAAGAATCAAATTTTTGTAATTCCATCACTTGTAGTTTATACTCCTAGAAACTTGTTAGGGCTTTTCTCCTCCTCTGACGCTGAAGCTTAAATGTCAAAATTGTCCTTTCTTTGGAAATCCAAGGAAAATGATTTGAATGACTAATCTGCAGTTTGGATTTTTTCCATCTTTGGTTTACAAGGTCGACACTTTTCTCACCTATGACTATTGTGGGCCTTCACAACTCTGAGACATCTCAGAGTAAATTGACATGCTTTTGTTGGCCAAAGAACTGGAGATATCAGTCTCCCAGGGCACCTGCTTCTGTGAAGCTATTCATTAAGTTAGGAATTTTATTTGGAGCACAAAGTACCTGTAGTGGATTGAATGCCCCCCCCCCAAAGTCATTGTAGCTTAATCCCCACTGTAACTGTTTAAGATGAGAAATCCTACTACGGTAATTGAAAGGTGAGGCCTTGAAGAAATAATTAGATTCTGAGGACCATGCCCTAGTAGATGGATTAATGATGGTGGTTTGGGCATGGTTCTAGGGCTTTAAAAGTAGCGTGCTCTCTCTGCTCTGCCATTTCTGCCATGTGACATCTGCAATACTGTAGAGTCACCTCACCAGATGTGTCTCCTGGACTTTGGACTTCCCAGCCTCCAAAACTGTAAAGAATAAATTTCACTTTCTTACAAACTACCCAGTTCCAGGTATTTCGTTATAGGCAACAGAAACGGACTAATACAACACTGCAACCTATTTAAGTTAAGGAAGTATGGTTTAAAAAAACATGTGTTCACATAATCTTTGACACACTGCTATGATTTAAATGTTTGTGTCCCTTCCAAAATTCATGTTGAAACAATTCCCAAGGGAACAGTATTAAGAGCTGGAGCCTTTAGAAGGTGATTAGGTTGTGAGGTTCCACCTTCATGGGTGGAATTAGGGACCTAATAAAAGGGCTTGAGGGAGTGGGTTTGTCCCTTTTTTGTCCTTCTGGACACTCTGTCATGTGAGGACACATCATTCATCCCCTCCAGAGGACTCAGCAACAAGGCACTATCTTGGAAGAAGAGACTGGGCCTCCATCAGATACCAAACCTGCTGGTGCCTTGATCTTGGACTCCCAGCCTCCAGAACTGTGAGAAATAAATTTCTGTTCTTTATAAATTAACCAGTTTCAGGTATTTTGTTATAGCAGAAGTTACGGACTAAGACACACACATCACTTGAGAAAAAGAAGAGCCTAATTCCTCTCCCCTTAAATGAATGTGGGCTGGACTTAGCAAATTGATCCTAAGGAATAGAATGTGGTCGATGTGATGTTATGTTACATCCAACGCAAGGTCAGAAAAAGGATTGTTTCTGCCTGACTCTCGCTGTCCTGGATCACTTTCTCTGGGGAAAGCCAGCTGCCAGGTCATGAGAACACTTAAGCAGCCCTGGGAGAGCTCTATGTGAAGAAAATCTGAACCCTCCCCCAAATCCAAGTCACTTCTGTGAGCCACTTGAAAGGATATCCTCCACCTCCATGGAGACTTCAGATGACTACAGCCTCCACCAATATCTTGACTCTAGCCTCATGAGAGACCTCACGTTAGAACCACCCACCTCAGCTGCTCCAGAATTCCTGACCCACAGAAATGTCGGAGGTAATAAATGTTTGCTCTTGTTTTAAGCCACTAAGTTTGGGGGAAATTTGTTATGCAATACTAGATAACTAATAGGGGAAACAATTAGCAGAGGACACTGTTCTATTCTTGAAACACTCAAAGTGAAAATAACAATTATTGTACAGAGAATTCTTTTTCCACCAGCTATTTACATTTTATTTTCATTCATTTGAATCACATAAGTCCCACCCAAAATGCCCCAAATCTCTACTTTTCTTTCCATCTGTTCACATTTGAAAGGTTGGTATGTATTATTTCCATGTGAATGTGTGGATGTGAATGAAGGAGGACCACCAGAATGGGTTAAGAAAACTGAAAGCTAGGTGCAATTCCCCTTTTACTCATTAAATGTTTTACTTTTATCTCTTTTGAAATTCTTTTTTGTCTAGAGAAAATGCTCCTAAGCATTTGGATTGGTGCTAACTTTGGATTGGTGTTAGCTCCCAGGTACTAGCTAGGTTTAGGGCTTCATGATCTCTGGAATGAATTTCTGATAAGTTCTCATCTTTTGGCCTCTGACAATTCTCTTCTAAGGCACAGATCTGACTGTATCACCTTTTCACTCAAAAACTTTCAAATGTTACTCATTGTTTACTAGGGTGAGATCAGTCATTCTGCTCTAATCCCTACCCCACCTCACCACCCCACATATATGGTTGTACACAAGGCTCAAAACTAGACAACGTCTGGGAGAATGTTTTATAAACCATAAGGCATATACAAGTTTGAGATATCCTCTTCCTTTTCACTCTATAATCCCTCATAACGTCTTCCATTTCTTAAGAAATTAGAATCCACTGGTAACCTGGGTTTAGTTATACCTGTTTTTCTGGGTGCTAAGGTTTAATGAAGTCTTTTGAATGTACTGCTCTTTTGTACATAACACAATACTGCCTAGTCTTTCCTATCCCTCTGCCAGTCTTAGTGACAACCTTGGAGATCATAACTCATTTGTTTTTCCCGGAAAAGAATTTCAAAAGCAAAGGCAATCCCATCCCCCGTCACACTGGCTGTTAATGTAATCTACCCGAAAGGGTGGACGGGAGGTGCCGAGCAGCGTCTTCTTGTAAACAATTAAACCGTGAATTTCGTAAGTCTGGGGTCAAGTTGAAATCATGTGGAGACAATAGCCAATCATTTTTCAGCATTTCATCAACTGGGTGTGATCTTTGGTAGTCTTTTGAATCTGCGCCAGTCATTAAGTTTTTACTCTCAATTCCAAACCAAGTCTTTGCTACTCGGCGGTGCATTTCTGCTTTGCCAGTGGCTCTGTGCTGAGGGGAGCCCGCATGGCTGGAGGCGAGAGAAGGGAATTCCTTCTTCCTGTTTGTTTTCTGTTCGCTTCTTGTTGGCTTCCTGTCCCTTGTGGTTCCTCTGAGCATCACTCAAGCAACACTTCTACATCCCTGAAGCAGCAGTGCCTTCCCATAGCAGCAGCTGACTCCGCCTTGTGGTTCTCCAACCCTTGCAGAACTAGCTTCATCCCCTCACCACCCACTAGGACCAGCCGGTGGGGGACCTTCCTTAGATGTCTGGGTTTCAGCTTCTCAGTACCCTCCTCTAAGTATTGAGGTTTTCATAATTCCAACCTCTTATCTTTCTTCACCCAGCCCTCGGAGTGTTGGTGGCCAGGCGAATGCCCCTTCACTTTGAACTATAGAAAGTATCATTAGAGTTGCTAGATTTAGCAAATAAAAATACAGGATGGATGCCAGTTAAATTTGAACAACAAATAATTTTTTAGTATGAGTGTATTCTATGCAATACTTGGGACATCTTTATGCTAAAAATTAATTCATTGTTTATCTGAAATTCAAAGCTAACTGGGTGTCCTATATTTTATCTGGTAACCCTGAGCTTAATTGACCGAGGGCCCCAAGTACCGCTCTTTAAAATCCCTCCATTGCAGTGTTTGCACTGAGGCCACGCTCCCATGGCCTGCTCGAGGCAGAACGTGGCAGGATGCCGAGGCAGGGGGACCCCTCTGAGTGGCTCAATGCCTTTCCTATGGCTTTGCTAAAACTTCCTTAGATTTATGGTCCCTTTCCCCATCACCCAGGTTATACTTTCATCTTAGTCTGTGACAGCTCTCCCAGCCTCTACAGCTCTCTCTCTGTTTCCTTTCACACAGGCATTTCCTCTAATAAAATCCTTTCAGGTTTAACCCTGTCTTCTTGTCTAACACAAGGTAGACTAACACAAAGTGGTAGAAACTTGCTACAGTTACTGCTCAGTGATGCTTTAGTATTCCTCTTTATTCTCGCAGCTACCTAGTAAACTACTTAATACCTTGCTAACAGTTCTTTATATTAAATCCTCCCTCTTCAAACAATTGGTGTGGTTTCTGTCTGGCTGGACTTTGACTTGGTGTCCTTGAGCCTGATGAGTATTCTAAATTGCTCCAGGAAGTTTAAGACACTAAGCCATTCCATTAAAGGGATGTGGGATGTTATTTTCCCTTAACTTCCCTTGTTATTTTACCACAGAGTTGGCAAAATGGGTTGAGCAAGATGACTGCCTGTTATAAATGTGGCAGCAGACATTTGATATGTTGTGTTTAATACTGGACTCACACTCTGGCACATTGGCAGACTAGAACACCTCCACAGGAAGGTAATCATGCGAATGACAAATCTTGAAGCCATTCCCAATGAGGGGTGTGCTTATTTAATCTGGAGAAGAGAACGCTGTGGGAGAATGGGGTAATTGTTTTCAAGTATTTGAAGGTCAGTCATATGGAAACTGGATTAAATTTATTTTGCATGGCTCCAGATGTTAGAACTGGAACCAATCAGCACAGCCGGAATGAGACATGTGGGCTCCTAGTCTGGCAACAGGGCAAACCTGTATCCCTTCAATATTTGTTAAACATGTATCTAGCAAGTGTGGGGAGAAATTATTTTTCCTGCTAATAAAAAGTGTACAGCTCTTTATGCTTAAAAAAAAGGATTTATAACACGGTAAGATAATAAAATTTTAACTTTTTGAATTTTTTTTTCAGTTTTTATGTCACTCACCACTGGGTAGCATAAGTCACACTCACTAAATAAGAGTAGAGGTAATGTACTTGGGTATCATTAAGAATCTTGTCCAGATATATTCAAGAGTTCCTTCATTTGACTTATGTGTAGACACACATTTTCTTCTTTTAACCAATACTTCCTGCATTATAATCTTCTTAGGTTATTTGATCATTGTCTGAGTGAAATAATTATGGCCTAATAAAGGGTTTATGATGTAGATAAAAAACTATCTGCTCCTAGTAAACAGCATAGCATTATTGGGTTTTGGAATTTCAGATGCCCACTATCTTCAGACTCCAGGGGGCAGGCATTCAAGTTGGGGAAATAGCTCTTAGGTGCCTTGTGCTACTTATGCATTTCCCTCTCAAAAATACTCAACGTAGATAGCTTAGTGTAGATGAGTAATACATGTTTTAAATTTCCTCTTTTAGCACTGTCTACTTGTGTGTAGCAGGACCAATTTACATGACCCTCAGTTACGTGAAGAGTGATAGGTGGCAGTATATTAACTGGCACTATTTTATAATTGATTTTAGTAATATTTTAGCACCTCTTTTCAATTAATGCACAGGCAGCTTCCTGGTTTGTCTCTTACTTAATCTAGATCTCCAGTGGATAAAAGTTATAGGTGAGCATATTTCTGCCATTACAAGCAAGACCTCACTAAAAACTAGTTTCCAACAATAAATTGAGCTATCTTGCAAAGTAGAGAGTTCATCAACATTGAATGTCATTTGTCATGGATATTACAGAATGAATATACTAATTATCCTGATTTGGACATCACATATTGCACATTGGTATTGATATTCAATGCTGTACCCCACAGATATGTACAATCAACTATGTTCCAATAAAAAAAATAATTAATTAATTAATTAAAAAATTTTAAAAATTAAAGAATTCTGTATGGGAAGGAAGATAAATTGAATAAAAGATAGAAATAACTTCATATAAATAAGTATAACATACTGTCTTGTTATATTTTGACAGGTTGTAGGCGACTGGCAAAACAGTGGTTCATAATAAAAAAGATGTTAAGAAAAGTTCTGTGATACTTGAGATAAAGCAAAAGAGACAGCTATATGTCCTTTTCATATCATATTGGGACATTGTATAAAAGGCCCACTTAAGGATTTTTTAGTTTGTAGGAGAGTGTGCCTTGCCTGACTTTGTTAATGATTAACCAGAGCCCAGACTCTGTGAAGGTACATGTTAACATGTAGGTTTTTACCTGATAGAGATGTAAAAGATTTCTCTTTGTTGAAAGAGATAACCTCAAAAGTTATGCTTTATTGCCCTGTAGGCTATTAACCAGATTTTTCTCTAACTCAAAAAAACTTTTTGCAATGTGTCTTTCTCGATGGGCTATGTAAGTCCCACTTCCTCAAATGTTTTTTGTTTACTTATTTATTTAGCAGCTAGCTGGCATGGGGAAACAAACCCTGGACTGTGGTACGGCAAGGCTGTACTCTAACCAACTGAGCTAATCGGCCAGCCCATCAAATGTTTTTTAACCTGTTTTATTATCTTACTTGTTCTTTCATTAATTAATGAGTTAAATGAATTTTTCACCTGTTTGTTCTGTATTTCTATGAAAATCATATTGGGTTTTTTTGATAGTTTTTCTTTTATTTTTTTTAAAACATAATTGATTTTATATATATATATATATATATATATATTTGTGGGGTATAGATTTGAATAGCAATACCTGTGCACAATATGTGGTTATCAAATCAGGATAATTAGTATACTCATGTTTATAAAACATAATCAATCTTTGTGACCCTTAACCAGTTTCTCACGAATCCCCCCTCCCTCACCATTTTCTAACTCTAATAACCACAGTTCTCTTTTATTTGAAAATCCAACATACTATTGTGATTGCTCTTCCTTCCTTCCTTCCTTCTTTTCTTTCTTTCTTTTCTCTTATTATTTTTAAGCTCCTACTTATGTGTGAGGACATGCAGTATTTCTCTTTCTGTGCCTCGCATATTTCACTTAACATAATTTTCTCTAAGTTCATCCAAGTTGCTATGAATGGCAGAATTTCATTCTTTTTTATGGTGAAGTAGTATTCCATGGAGTATATGTACTACATTTTCCTTATCCAGTCATCTGTCAATGGACATTTAGGTTGGTTCCATATCTTGGCTACTGTAAATAGAGCTGCAATGAACATCAAGTGCAAGTATCCCTTTGACATGATGATTTCCATTCCTTTGGGTATATATCCAGCAGTGGGGTTGCTGGATCATATGGCAATTGTATGAGAAATCTCCACACCGTTTTCTGTAATGGCTGCACTATTTACAGTCCTGCCAACAGTCAAGGAGGCCTCCCTTTTCTCTGCATCTTCGCCAGCATTTGTTATTCTCTGTCTTTTTTACAGTGGCCAGTCTAACTGGCATGAGATATCTCTGTGTGATTTTGATTTGCATTTGCCTGATGCTTTCTGATATTGAGCATTTTGTCATATATCTGTTGGCCATTTGTATATCTTCCTTTGAAAAATGCCTGTTCAGCTCCTTTGCCAATTTTTTAATTGGGTTGCTTGTTTTCTTACTGTTAGGCTGTTTAATCTCTTGTTGGAAGCGTAGTTGCAAATATTTTCTCCCATTCTGTAGGTTGTCTTTTCACTCTGTTTATTGTTTCTTTTGCTGTGCAGAAGCTTTTTAGTTTGGTATAATCCCATTTGTTTATTTTTCCTTTTGTTGCCTGTGTTTTGGGGGTCTTATTCATAAAGTCCTTTCCCAGTCCTACATCCTGGAGTGTTTCCCCCATTTTCTTCTAGGGGTTTTATAGTTTCAGGTCTTAAGTCTTTAATTCATTTTGAGTTGATTTTGGTATATGGCAAGAGGTACAGATCTAGTTTCATTCTTCTACATATGGATGTCCAGTTTTCCCAGCACCATTTATTGAAGAGGCAGTCTTTTACCCAATGTATATTCCTGTTGCTTTTTTTAATGATCAGTTGGCTGTAAGTATGTGGGTTGATTTCTGAGCTTTTTATTCTGTTCTGTTGGTCCAAATGTCTGGTTTTATGACAGTACCTTGCTGTTTTGGTTGTTATAGCTTTGTAGGATAGTTTGAAGTCAAGTAGTATTATGCCTCCAGCTTTATTTTTTTCCTCAGGATTGCTTTGGCTATTCGGGGTCTTTTGTTGTTAGGATTGTCATGTGAATGTTAGGATTGTTTTTTCTATTTCTGTGGAGAATGTCATTGGTATTTTTATAGGGATTGCACTGAACCTGTATATCTCCTTGGGAAATATCGATATTTTCACAATGTTAATTATTCTGATCCAAGAGCATGGAATGTCTTTCCATCTTTTTTTTCCTCCTAGTTTCCTTCAGTGGTGATTTGTAGTTCTTGTTGTAAAGATCTTTCATTTCCTTGGTTAAGTTGATTCCTAGGTATTTCCTTTTTTTGATGACTATTGTAAATGGGCTTGCTTTCTTGATTTCTTTTTCTGATAGTTCATAATTGGAGTATAAAAATGCTACTGATTTTTGCATGTTGATTTTGTACCCTGTAACTTTACTGAAATCATTTATCAACTGTAAGAGGTTTTTTGTGGAATCTTTAGGTTTCTCTCTATATAGGATCATGTCATCTACAAACAGAAACAGATTGACTTCATCTTTTCCAGTCTGGATGCCCTTTATTTTTTTCTCTTGCCTGATTGCTCTGGCTAGTACTTCCAATACTATGTTAAATAGGACTGGTGATAGTGGGCATCCTTGTCTTTTTCCCATACTTAAGGGAAAAGTCTTCAGCTTTTCCCCATTTAGGATGACATTGGCTGAGGGTACAGCATATACAGCTGTTATTGTGTTGAGATACTGTCCTTCTGTACCTAATTTGCTAAGTCTTTATGATGAAGGGATGCTGAATTTTGTCAAATGCTTTCTCATGAGATGATCTTATGTTTTTTGTCCTTGATTTGGCTGATGTGATGTATCACATTTATTGACTTGCATGTGTTGAACCATCCTTGCACCTCTGTGATGAATCCCACTTGATCATGGTGTATAATTTTTTTGATGTGTTGCTGTATTCTGATTGCTAATATTTTGTTGAGGATTTTTGCATCTATATTCATCAGAGATATTGGCCTGTAGTTTTCTTTTTTTGTTGTATCTTTGTCTGTTTTGGGTATCAGGGTGATGTTTGCCTCATAGAATGAGTTTGGGTGAATGGCCTCTGTTTCAACTTTTTGGAATAGTTTGAAGAGAATTGGTATTAATTCCTCTTTAAAGGTTTGGTAGAATTCAGCAGCAAAGCCATTTGGTCCTGGGCTTTTCTTCATTGGGAGACCCCTGATTACTGCTTCAATCTCATTGCTTATTCTTGGTCTGTTCAGGTTTTCTATGTGTTCTTGGTTCAGTCTTGGTAATTTGTGTGTGTCCAGAAATGTATCCATTTCCTCCAGGTTTTAAAATTTGTTGGTGTATTTTTGTTTATAATAGTCTCTAATGATTCTTAGTATTTCTGTGGTATCAGTTGTAATGTCTCCTCTTTCATTTCTAATTTTTGTTATTTTGGTTCTTCTCTCTTCTTTTTTTGGTTAGTGTAGCTAATGGTTTGTAAATTTTGTTTATCTTCTCAAAAAACCAAACTTTGGTTTCATTGAGCTTTCGTATCTTGAGTTGTTCTTGTTATTGATTATAGGTTGTAATTGTTGTGGTCTGAGAAGATACTTGAAATGATTTCCATTTTTTAAAATATGCTGAGACTTGATTTGTAACCTAACATGTGGTCCATCCTGTAGAATAGTCTATGTGCTGATGAGAAGAGTGTATATTCTGTAGTCACTGGATGAAATGTTCTGTAGATATCTGTTAAGTCTAATTGTCTAAAGTGTAGTTTAAATCCTCTGTTTCTCTGTTGATCTGTTGCCTAGATGATCTGTCCAATGTTAAGAGAGGGGTGTTCAGCTCCCCAACTATTATCATATTGGAGTTTATCTCTTTCTTTAGGTCTAATCATGTTTACTTTATACATATGGGTGCTCCAGTGTTGGGTGCATATATATTTATGGTTGTTATGTATTCTTGCTGAATAGATCCCTTTATTATTACATAATGGCTTTTTTTTTGTCTCTTTTTATTAATTTTGGTTTAAAGTCTATTTTATCTGATATAAGAATAGCTACTCCTACTCATTTTTGGTTTCCATTTTCATGGTATATCTTTTTCTATCCCTTCTCTGTTAGTCTGTGTGTGTCTTTATGGTTGAGGTGAATCTCTTATAGATAGCATATAGTTGAGTCTAGCTTTCTAATCCAACTGGTCAGTCTGCATCTTTTGAGTAGAAAATTTAATCCATTTACATTTAGGGTTGTTAATGAAAGGTATTGTCTTACTCCTGACATTTATTTGATTTTCATATGGTTGATTTAAATATCTTTTTTTCCCTTTTTTCCCTTTTATTGTTTGTCTTCAAGTGTTCGTTGGTTTTTTTGAGGTGGTATCGGATAGTTTCTTCCTCTTTTTTGGAAGTCTGCTCTACCAGTGGTGTTTGTTCTGTCTTGTGTATTCATGGTGGTTTTTTGGGTTCCAGGTGCAGTACTCCTTTCTGGATTTCTTGTAGAGCTGCTCATGTGGTGATAAATGTCTGTAGCTTCTATTTGTTTGAGAAATACACTATTTCCCCGTAGTTTCTGAAAGATAGCTTTGCCAGGTATAGTATTCTTGGCCAATAGTTTTTTTTTTTCTTTTAGTGCTTTGAATATATCATTCCAATCTCTTCTGGCCTGTAAAGTTTCTGTCAAGATATTTACTGTTTGTCTGATGGGGACAACCTTATAGGTGACTTGATGGTTTTTTTTTTTTGCTGTTTCTAGGATTCTATATTTCTATGAAAGTCATGTTTTTAACTTTTGAAAATTATTTTTGACAATGGCATGAATTAAAAAGTGAAGTGGTCATCAAAATGGCTAATAAAACAGTAAAAAATTCAGAACATATACTGTGCCCAGTACTGGTCAGTTGACACTATGGCATTTGATTAGGTTCTGAGTACCTCATTTATAAGTGACATAATCTAAACAGAGACCAACAAGAAGAGGGCAACGAAAACGAGAGTTCTTAAAAAATGTTAAATGGTGTATTAATAGAATTAAGAAACAAAGACTCAAGAGGAATGTGTTATGGCAGTTTTGTGATGTTATCTCTGATTCCATCAAATGTGACAAATCACAGTACTGTACGAACTGGGGAAAATCATTAACCTCTCTGGGTCTCAGTTTCCTTATCTGTAAAATGAATGAGTTGGACTAGCTCTAAAATCCTAAGATAATTCTACTCAATCTTGAAAGTTTATTGAAGAAAGAAAGGATTAGATTTATTTTGTGCATTTCCCAAGAGCATGACTAAGCCCTCTGGTTAGGAGTTACAGAAAAGTAGATCTTTGGCTGAATGTAAAGAAAAACTTTCTAACTATGAGAACTGCTCACAAATATATCAAGATGTGTTGTGAAATAGTACTGGGACTATTTTGAAAGATCCACTGAGCTATTCAAGTGGACTTATCTGCTGGTGTCATTAAGCCTCATGGCCTGAAAAGTGTAGCTCATAATCTGAGTAAACCTAGGCACATCTTTTCTAATCTCCCAGAATGAATCCCAAATGGCTAACTCTTCCTTTCTCAAGATTTTCTTTTTTCTGATTTTTTGTTTCAGTTTCTTGGCCAAGTCTGTTAGTCTGTCTGTATTTTGACTAACTTCTTTTTTAAAAATTATTTATTTATTTTATTTTAATTTATCAATATACAATGCGGTTGATTTTTTAGTCCCTTTACCAGTTCCTCTTTACCCTCTCCCTCAGCCCCGTCCCACCCATCAACATCATGTCTGTTCACTTCTCTTAACAAATAGCTTCCACAAATAAATGAGAACATGTGGTATTTCTCTTTCTGTGCCTGACTTATTTCACTTAATATAATTTTTTCTAAGTACATCTGTGTTGCTGTGAGTGAAAGTATTTCATTCTTTTTTTATAGCAGAGTAGATTTCCATTCTGTAGATATACCATATTTTCTGTATCCACTCATCTGATGATGGACATTTGGGCTGGTTCCAACTCTTGGCAATTGTAAATAGTGCTGCAATAAACATTGGAGTACAGGTATCCCTTCAACATGATGACTTCCATTCCTCTGGGTATGTCTCCAGCAGTGGGATTGCTGAGTTATATGGCAGATCTATGTGTAATGGCTTGAGGAATCTCCAAACCATTTTCCATAAAGGCTGCACCATTATGCAGTCCCACCAACAGCGTAGGAGGGTTCCTTTTTCTCCCCTACCTTGCCAGCATTTATCATTCTCAGTCTTTTGGATATTAGCCATCCTAACTGGAGTGAGATGGTATGGTTTTGATTTGCATTTCCCAAATGCTGACTGATGTTGAGCATTTTTTCATGTGTCTGTTGGCCATTCGTATATCTTCCTTTAAGAAATGCCTATTCAGCTCCTTTGCCCATTTTTTAATTGGGTTCCTTGTTTTTTGCTGTCAAGTTGATTGAGTTCCTTGTATATTCTGGATATTAATCCTTTGTCAGATGTATATTTTACAAATATTTTTTCCCACTCTGTTGATTGTCTTTTCACTCTGTTAATTGTTTCTTTTGCTGTGCAGAAGCTTTTTAGTTTGATATAATCCCATTTGTTTATTTTTTCTTTGGTTGCCTGTTCTTTTGGGGTCATATTTATGAAGTCAGTACCCAATCCTCCTTCCTGGAGTGTTTCCCCTATGTTTTCTTTAAGGAGTTTTATTGTTTCAGGGTGTATGTTTAATTCTTTAATCCATTTTGAGTTAATTTTGGTATATGGTGAGAGGTATAGTTCTAGTTTCATTCTCCTGCATATGGATATCCAGTTTTCCCAGCACGAATTACAGAAGGGGCAGTCTCTTCCCCAGTATGTAGACTTGATGCTTTTGTCAAAGATCAGATGGCTATAGGTGTATGGGTTGATTTCTGGATTCTCTATACTATTCTGTTGATCTCTGTGTGTCTGTTTTCATGCCAGAACCGTGCCATTTTGGTCAGTATAGCTTTGCAGTATAATTTAAAGTCAGGTAGTGTTATGCCTCCAGCTTTCTTTTTTTTTTTATCAGAATTGCTTTGGCTATTTGTGGTCTTTTGTTATTCTGTATAAATGTTAGGATAGTTTTTTCCATGTCAGAGGAAAGTGTCAGTGGAATTTTGATTGGGATTGCACTGAATCTGTAGATCACTTTGGGTACTATGGATGTTTTCACAATGCTAATTCTTCCAGTCCAAGAACATGTGTCCATCTTCTTGTGTCCTCTTTAATTTCTTTCAACAGTGGTTTGTTTGTATCTCATTGTAGATATTTTCACATCCTCTATTAATCCTAAGTATTTTATTTTATTTTTTTGGTGGCTGTTGTAAATGGGCTAGCATTCTTGAATTCTTTTTCTGTATGTTTGCTGTTGGAGTATAGAAATGCTACTGATTTTTGTGTGTTGATTTTGTATCCTGAAACTTTGCTGAAATCATTTATCAACTCTAAGAGTTTTTTTGTAGAGGCTTTAGGCTGTTTGATATATAGGATCATATCATCTACAAACAGGGACAGTTTGACTTCATCTTTTCCAATCTGGATGCCCTTTTTTTCCTTCTCTTCTCTGATTGCTCTGGCTAGTACTTCCAACACTATGCTGAATAGGAGTGGTGAGAGTAGTCATCCTTGTCTAGTTCCTGTTCTTAAGGGGAAAGCTTTCAGCTTTTGCCCATTCAGGATGATATTGGCAGTGGGCTTATAATATATGGCTTTAATTATGTTGAGATACTTTCCATCTATACCTAACTTGTAGAGAGCCTTTATCATGAAAGAATGTTGAATTTTGTCAAATGCTTTTTCAGCATCTATATTGATGATGATATGGTCTTTGTCTTCGATTTTATTGATGTGGTGTACCACATTTATTGATTTGTGTATGTTGAGCCAAACTTGCATTCCTGGGATGAATCCCACTTGATCATGGTGTATAATTTTGTGTATGTGTTCCTGTATTTTGTTGGCTGGTATTTTATTGAGGATTTTTGCATCTATATTCATCAAGGATATAGGCCTGTAGTTTTCTTTTCTTTCTTTATTTTTGTATCTTTGTCTGGTTTTGGTATGAGGGTGACTTCATAGAATGAGTTTGGGAGAATTGCCTCTGTTTCAATCTTTGGAATAGTTTGTAGAGAATTGGTATCAATTCATCTTTGAAGGCTTGGTAGAATTCTGCAGTGAACCCATCCAGTCCTGGACTTTTCTTTGTTGGGAGCCTTCTGATAACAGTTTCAATCTCTTTTATTGTTATTAGTCTGTTCAGATTTTCTACATCTTCTTGGCTCTGTTGTAGTAGTTTGTGTGTGTCCAGAAATTTATTCATTTCCTCCAGATTTTCAAATTTGTTGGCATATAGTTGTTTATAGTAGTCTCTAGTGATTTCTTGTATTTCTGAGGTATCAGTAGTAATATCATCTTTTCATTTCTAATTTTTCTTATTGCGTCTTCTCTCTTCTTTTTTTTTTTTTTTTTTTTAGTCTTGTTAATGGTTTGTCCATTTTATTTATTTTTTCAAAAAACCAACTTTTTGATTCATCGATCTTTTGTATCATTTTGCAGGTTTCTATTCCATTAAGTTCTGCTCTGATCTTAATTATTTCTTTCCTCTGCTAACTTTGGGTTTGGATTTTCCTTGTTTTTCGAGTTGTTTAAGGTGAACCGTTAGGTTGTTTACTTGCTGTCTTTCCATTCTTCTGAAGTAAGCATTTAATGCAAAAAATTTCTGCCTTAGTACAGCTTTTGCACTATCCCACGGGTTTTGATATGATGTGTCATTATTTTCATTCGTTTCAATAAATTTTTTGATCTCCTTTTTAATTTCTTCTTGGACACATATGTCATTAAGTAGAATGCTGTTTAATTTCCATGTGTTCGTATAGTTTCCAGAGTTTCATTTGTTATTGATTTCTAATTTTAATCCATTGTGATCTGAAGAAATACATGGCACAATTCCAATTTTTTTGAATTTTTGAGACTTGATTTGTGACCTAACATGTGATCTATCCTGGAGAATGTTCCATGTGCTGATGAGAAGAATGAATATTCTGAGGTTGTTGGATGGAATGTTCTGTAGATATCTGCCAAGTCCAATTAGTCTAAAGTGTTGTTTAGATCTTGTGTTTCTCTGTTGATTGTTTGCCTAGATGATCTGTCCAATACTGAGAGTGGGGTGTTCTAGTCCTCTACTATTATGGTGTTAGTGTCTACCTCATTCTTTAGGTCTAAAAGTGTTTGCTTTATAAACCTGGCTGCTCTGATGTTGGGTGCATATATATTTATGATTATTATGTCTTCTTGATGGATAAATCCTTTTACCATTCTATAGTGGCATTCTTTATCTCTTTTTATAGTTTTTGATTTAAAGTCTATTTTATCTGATATAAGAATAGCTACTCCAGTTCATTTTTCATTTCTATCTGCATGGTATATCTTTTTCCATTCTTTCCCTCTTAGTCTATGTGTGTCTTTACAGGTGAGGTGAGTCTCTTGAATGCAGCATATAGCTGGATCCACCTTTTTAATTCATTCACTGAGTCTGTGTCTTTTGCGTGAGGAATTTAATCCTTTTACATTGAGTTGTTATTGAAAGATGTTGATTTACTCCTTGCATTTTATTGATTTTTGTTTGGATGTCTTAAGTGTCTTGTTCCTTTCTTTCTGACTTATTGTTTGTCTTCTATTTTTATTGGTTTCTTGGGTGGCAGATAAACTTTTTTTTCTCTTTATTGTCAGCATTTTTATTTTACTAGTGGGTTTTGATTTTTTGTGAGTATATATGGCAGTAGTGGTTGTTTTTCAGGTACCAAATCCAGTACTCCCTGGAGAATTTCTTGTAAGGGTGGTCATGTGGTAGTGAACTCCCACAGTTTTTGTTCATCTGAGAAATATATTGTTTGTCCTTCACTTCGGAAGGATAGCCTTGCTGGGTAAAGTATTCTTGGCTGGAAATTTTTGTCTTTTAGTATTTTGAATATATCAACCCATTCTTCTGTGGCTTTTAGGGTTTCTGATGACAAGTCTGATGTTAGTCTGATTGGGACTCCCTTATAGGTTACTTGATGCTTCTCTCATGCAGCTTTTAAGATTCTCTCTTTCTCTCTGAGTTTTGCCAATTTGACTGTAACATGTCTTGGAGAGAACCTTTTTGAGTTGAATATATTTGGGGATTTTGGGCCTCCTGAATCTGAAGATCTGTTTCTTTACCTATACCTGTGAAGTTTTCTACCATTATTTTATTGAATATATTTTCAATGCATTTTGAAAACACCTTTTCCTCACCTTCTGGAATACCCATAAATTGGATATTTGAGTGCTTAAGTTGTCTCTTATCTCTCTTAGATTTTCTTCATGTTTTTAATTCTTTTTTCTTTTTTTGTCCACCTGTGTTCTTTCAAACAGCCCATCTTCATGGTCAGAAATTCTCTTTTCTTTTTCTAGCCTGCTGGTTAAACTCTCTGTTGTGTTCTTTATTTCATTGAATGAATTCTTCAGCTCCACAAGATCTGCTACATTCTCTTTCAGGGCTTCAATTTCTTTGTACATTTTTTCTTTCCGGTCCTGTATACTTTTTCTTATTTCATTGTGTTGTCTGAGTTTTCTTGTATCTCATTTAGTTTCCTTATAATTATTGCTCAAAATTCCTTTGAAGTCATTTCAAGGACTTCTTTCTCTATAGTATCTAGAGATTGAGAGTTATTATTACCCTTTGGTGGTGGCGTGCTTTCTTGATTTTTCATAGTTCTGGTATCTTTTATTTGGTTTTTAGTCATTGTGGCAGGAGATATTACGGTCCACTCATTTGACCCTAGTGTCTGGCTAGGATCCTGCAGGGACTGCCTATTTGGCACAGCTGCCTTGGTGCCTGTGCGCACCAATAGGCTTTGGCCTCTCTGGGCCACAGGGACTGGCCTAGGCTTAGGGTCCCGCAGTGGTGCGTACCTGTTCTGACATGCATGGCTCAGAGTCCTGTGGGCCTGGTGGCTCTCAGGCCTCTCTTGACTAACTTATTATAGCCAAGCACAGTTTTGTCCTGGAGCCAGATCATACTGAATTATGAGGATCAAATACATGCATCTCTTCCCAATTCTGCATTCATGACATTGTGCTGGGAGCTTATAAACAGCCCTTGTGGGAGAATTTATACCACAAAGATAGGTAAATGCTACACATTAGGGTTTGTTTTGTAGAACAGGTGTATCTGCCCCAGTGTGTCTCTTTTCACAACTGGGTCCAGGCACCAGTGAGTCCACATCTTGTCTCAAACCACTAGACCCATCTCAATTGCATCTTTTTTTTTGGTGCAAGACTTAATAAAAACAAAAATAAGAATGGTTGCTTTCAGCATTTTCCAAGGTTGTGAAAGGTATGCCACAATTTTCTGGGGTGTAGTTCTAAGCTGCTTTAGTGGAATATACAAAAAATGCTGCTCATAATCTAAAAGTACCCTTGTGAAACTTGTGGTTATGGCTATGTCTCTTTCCAAAGCTAGAGCTAGGTGGGCCTCAATATTATGTTAACAGATGCCTCGTGTATATATAATTCTGATATGCACATGGATGATCATTATGGGGAATTTGGTTTTATGATCTAATAATCTTTTGGTGATATCTGTGAGGTTAACAATGGGGACCTTTTTTTTTATAACAGAAGAAATAGCTAATCCATTTTATTGGTCTTTTTGTTTGTCTATTTGTCTTCTTGTGAGCAGAAATTAATTAAGAAAATATTCTGTGCCCACTAGAAAGAATACAGCCCTTTGAAAACTGGAATGGTGAGTTTTTTATTTCTGTGTTTACTCCTGACTTGTAGCTGAGGTTACAGGTTGAAGCCAGCCAGCTCTCTGTAATTGAGAAAAAGTTTCTATCTCTCATTGCCTGTGTGTTATGTTTTCTAACCTCTAGAAGGTATTAACAAATTAGATTATAAGGTCTTTTAAATTAAAGGAACTCTGTTTTAGTTGAGCGTAGTAGCCTGAATGTCCTCCCCAAACTCACACACACCACACACACACACACACACTTTCACACATATATATACACACAGACTAGGGGTAGTATTTAAACTAGAGGTCTTCAAAAAGTCTTCAAAAAATAGTATATATACTAGGGGTCTTCAAAAAGCTCTTAGAAAAATGGAATTAAAAGATAAAAATAAAAAATATAAACTTCATTTCTCAACATGTGCTCCATCAGGTTCAAGATAATTTTGTAAGCGATATCAGGCATTTAGTCCACCCCCAAAGAACTGAGGGTCCTGAGAATTTACCCATGTCAATGCAGTCTTTGTGACATTATTAACTGAAGAAAAATGGATGCCCTTTAAGATTTTCTAAGATTAAGAAACAGAAAGAAGCCACAAGAAGACAAACCAGGACTGTAAGTTGAATGCCTAATGATTTCCCATTGAAACTTTGGATAAATAGAGCTACTTATAATTTTGGTTAAAATATTGATTTTTTTTTCTAATTTTAGTATGTAAAGTATAATATATTTGAATATATTTAAATACATAATAAGTTCATATATTTATATATATAATATATATATATTTTTAAAAGACCTGGGTTTGCTTTCTGAACTTTCTCAACTTTGTATACTTGTTTATTGATGAAATAAGTTAATATTACTACTTAATGTTAAAGATTATGAAAAATGTAAAATAATGTGTCTAAGTTGAATTATAATTTTGACAATCTTTTAGGTGTCAAGAATGTAGTAGAATGAATTATATCCCCCCAAAACTTACTGAAGCTTGTGTCCTCCAAGTTTTATGTATTAGAAACGTAGCCCCCACTGTGAGTGTTAAGAGAGTGGGAAATCCTATTATGGTCATTGAAAGGTGGAGCCTTGAAGAGAAGATTAGATTGCAGGACCATGCGGTAATGAATGGATTAGTAATGGTGGTCAGGGGCGTGGTTCTGAGGGCTTTTAAAAGAGAGTGAATGAGGAAGCTGTCCTCTTCCTCTCTCTGCTCTACCATTTCACAGTGTGATCCCCTGCCATCACGGAAGTCACCACTAAAGATAGCCTTCACCAGATGTATTCCCTAGACTTTGGACTTCCTAGCCTCTGAAACTGTAAGCAATAAATTTCATTTTCTTATAAATCCCCCAGTTTCATGTGTTTTGTTACAAGCAACGGAAGCGGACTAACACAAACAATCAAGTTCTATAGTATGTTAGCTCAAACATAATTTCTAATATCTTAAAGTTAACTTAAAAATCTTGGATTAATATTAAATCAAGTTAGTTGATAGATAATTGTTGTATGCCTAGATAATTTCTACCATAGAATACCAAACATTGCACTGAACATAGTTTCTAAGCATATATACATCTTTGTTTCTTGTTTTTCTGAGATACAGAGCAGCATACCTTTGGATCATATTAATGAACAGGTTCACTTTTGCTTGTATATAACACTCAATTATCAATTGCTCATCTCCCAGTTTTCTCTGTGAAAGAGAAGTTAGTCTTTTTAAAGTTCTAGTTAAGATGGGTAATTAAGACTACACTAAGAGCAACAGTGTCAACAGTGCAAACAATAGTGTGAAGTACAATGTCTCCAAAGTAAAATAATTTTTTGTGTGTTTTTCAAGGAAAAAGTGAGTAGATTTGTTCTAAAGAAAAGTGTCTGTTTCAGAACATGAAATAAGATACAAAAAGATAAAACATAAATGGATGTAGAAAATTGTAGAAGGTTTATCAAAAGTAAGCCATATTTGTCTTGCTCCTAAAAAGAAGCAATAAAAAATGTTAATGTCATGGCAAAGTTTTCTCAGTTTTGATGGGCTTATTCAAAAGATTGTTTTTTTGTTTGTTTTGTTAGCTGGTAGGTATAGGATCTAAGCCTGTGACATTGGTGTTATCAGCACTGAGTTCTAACCAATCAAGCTAACAAGCCGGTCCCTCAAAAGGTTATTTTTTTAAAAAAAGGAACTTGGAATCCTTTATTGTCAAATATTGAATTATTGCAAAATAAGAATTTGACTTTCTTTCTATTAAAATGATAAACTGGTCTTAAAACTCTTAACAAGGGGTAATAAGCAGTTATTATATACCTTTTGTGTAATCCATCCAAATAGCAGAGATTTACATTGCACCAGAATAATTTTCTATGCTTTTTGTTGATTTTATCATGTCAATGATTTTTTTTTAAGAAGAAAGAACAAAGTCTCCTCATATCTGAGATAGCTGATCCCTTAAAATAGTTTTACCTAGCTCTGTGCTTATTTTAAAAATACTATATTGTTGCTTTAATGAATAGGTAACTAAACTTTTTTTCCCAGGCACTTAACAATCCTATTTTAATCACAGACCAAATCTCCTATTAAATCTGTTGCTTTTGCCTTCCTAAGATCAGACTCTAAATTCATAAAAAATTAAATTCTCAGGATACTTTTAGGTCTAAAAGTAACTTGGAAATTCCCAGAGAACTTTTGGAAAATCACAAAGATTTGTTCTTTCACCTCATGAAAAAGGGAATGTTAGAAATAATTAAGTTTGTTAAGTAGCTCCATACTTTTTTTAAAAAGCTCAATCCTATTGTAAGAGTAGCATGGGAAGAACTGTGTGATCAGAAGGGATGCTCAGCCTTCCCTGGGTTAAGTTTGTATAAGTAAAATGTTATTAATTTAAATAGCTCAGAGGTTGCACTCTTTACAGGAAGGTCCTGAAGATTTTGCAATGCCCTTGCTGTCCATAATACGTTCTTACTCTCAAGGGAAACGTTGATCAAGTCCTTATGAAACACTCATGCATTGGACAACTTCGTTCTCCTCCATTCTGATATTGCTGGTTACTGTAATAAATTAACCACAACCATTTGGTCTCAGAGGTCCTTTCTGTTTTTCTCTCATGCATGCCTGAAGGCCCTGCTATAAGTTACAAGCCACAGATCAGATCTTCAACAAAAAGTCATAGAGACTCATGGAAAGGCTTGTACTGGGTAGTTTTTACTCTTGATATTTCAAAGAATGGACTCCTGAACACAGGCTTCTGAGCGTCCCTTAGAAACTTTCAAGGGTCAACAATAATCAACCACAATGTATATCGACAAAATAAAATTTTTAAAAAAAAACCCTGAGAAATAGAGCCGGGGAAGGCCATGAAGGGAGGGTTCTCATGCTCAAATACCTGATAACAAAAATTATCTCAAAGGACTCTGCAAAACCAGAACATTGAATGAAGACCATTTCAACCTTACACAAAAGAATACTTTTGTGAGGATGTCTGCCCAGCAACTGTCTGTCCAGCCTGGAACTGGTGTCACCCTTGCGGAGGGTAAGTTTCAGGTTCAAGTCACAATAGGGTGGATCTTCTTGGTAATTAAAATGTGATTGATATACTGGTCTTTCACTAAAACAATACAAAAATTCAACAACAACAACAACAAAAAAAGAAACTTTCAGACTGTACTAGCAGACTAAGTCAGGATTTCCAGGACTATTTTTTGGTCTGGAAGTTGATAACTTGGTGAAATCAGAGTGTTGACCCGAGACCCAGCAGAAAATGAATTAATTATACAGGACAAAGGAACTGATGAGGGAAATGTAATAGTGGTTATTTGCTTGGAGTATTGTTTGTATTTTTTTAATGATTTGTTCTGTTTTTGATGGGTATATTATTAATTTTTTAGGTAGCAAATGGTATTAAGTTGTTTGTTTATTAGGAAATTTTTATCTCTTAGAAATATATGCTGAAACATTTTCATATGAAATGATGCAATGTGTGGGACCGGCTTCAAAATAATCAGGGTTCGGGGAGAGTGAATGGGGTAGATGAAATGAATTTGCTCTGTGCTGGTCTTAGTTAGACAGGATGATTGAGTACATGAGGGTTTATTGTGCTAGTTTGTCTACTTTTGTATCTGTTTGAGATTTTTCCATTAAAAAAAACTATTTTAAAAATCTCATTATCACAAATTTTCCTGTGTTTTTAAAGCCTTCATAATCATTATCTAAATACCCATGTCTTATTTCAAAATATGCACAAACCAGTATTTCCTTATCACTCTTTATTTTTGAGTTTAGGTTGTTTTCAATTTTTTATTATACCAAATAACACTGGAATAAACTTTTTTATACATAAACTTTTAGCTGTATTTTGGTTTATTTTTATTGTATGTATTCAGGGCATACAATATGATGTTTTGGTGCAAATATTCATAGTAAACTGATTACTATAGTCAAGCTAATTAGGATATTCATCTCCTTACAAAGTCGTCTTTTGTGTGTATGTGTGTATGTGTGTGATAAGAACACCTACAATCTATTAGCCAATTTCCAATATACAATACAGTATTATTGACTATAGTCATCCATGCTGTACATTAGATCTTTAGACTTGTTTATCCTACATAACCAAAACTTTTTGCCCTTTGACTAACATCTCCCCATCCTCCATCCCCCACCTCACCTCCGGTAATCACTGTTCTACTCTCTGTTTCTTGGTATTTGATTTTTTACATTCCACACACAAGTGAGATTGTGCAATATTTTTTTCTGTGTCTATCTTATTTCACTTAGTATAGTGTCCCCCAAGTTTACCCATGTTGTCACAAAGAACAGAATCTCCTTTTTAAAGGCTGAATAATATTCCATTGTATATATACCACAATGACCTTATCCATTCATCTGTCAGTGGACACTTTGGTTGTTTCCATATCTTGGCTACTGTGAGTAATGCTGCAGTGAACATGGGAACACAAATATCTCTTCAAGATAATGATTCAATCCCTTTAGATAGTTACTCAGAAGAGGGATTTCTGGATCATATGGTAGTTCTATTTTTAATTTTTTGAGGAACCTCCATCCTGTTTCTATTATGGCTGTACCAATTTACATTCCCACAACAGTGTATAAGGGTTCCCTTTTCTCCACATACTCACCAACATTTGTTATCTCCTGTATTTTTGATAATAGCCATTCTACCAGGTGTGAGATGATATCTGATTGTGATTTTAATTTGCATTTCTCTGATGATTAGTGATATTGAGAGCCTTTTCATTGTTGTTTGCATTCTTTGGAAAAATGTCTTTTTGGGACCTTTGTGCATTTTTAAATCAGGTTATTTGTGTGTTTGTGTGTGTTTGGTATTGAGTTGTGTAAGTTTTTTGCATTTTTCAGATATTAACCCCTCATCAGATATTTGGTTTGAAAATGTTTTCTCTAAGTTCAGAGGCTGCCTTTTCATTTTGTTGATTGTTTCTTCTCCTGTGCAGATGCTTTTCAGTTTGATATAGTCTCACTTGTTTATTTTTGCTTTTGCTGCCTGGTGATTTGGTGTCATATTCATGAAATCATTGCCAAGATCAACGTCAAGGAGCTTTTCCCCTGTGTTTTCTTCTAGGAATTTTATGGTTTCAGGTTTTATGTTTAAGTCTTTCATCCATTTTGAGTTGATTTTTGTGTATGGTGTAAAATAAAGGTCAATTTCATTCTTCCGCATGTGGATATCCAGTTTCCTGGACACCACTTATTGGAGAGACTGCCCCTTGACCATTGTGTGTTCTTGGCATTTTTGTCAAAGATCAATTGACTGTATATGCTTGATTTATTTCTGAACTTTCTATTCTGTTTTATTGGTCTATTTGTTTTTATGCCAGTACAATACTGTTTTAACTACTAGAGTTTTGTAATATAATTTGAAATCAGGAAGTGTGATGCCTCCAACTTTGTTCTTTTTTCTAAAGATTGCTTTGGCTATTTGGAGCCTTTTTTGATTCCATTAAGAATTTTTTAATTGTTTTTTCTATTTGTGTGAAAAATGCCATTGGGACTTTGATAAGGATTACATTAAATCTGTAGATTGCTTTGAGTAGTATGGTCATTTTAACAATATTAATTCTTCCAATTCTTGAACTTGGGATATCTTTCCATTTATCTGTGTCTTCTTCAATTTCTTTCATCTGTGTTTTATAGTTTTCAGTATATAGATATTTTTACCTCCTTGATTGAATTTTTTCCTAAGTATTTTATTCTTCATAATGCTATCATTAATGGGATTGTTTTCTTGATTTTCTTTTCAGATAGATCATTATTGATTCACTGTATTTTGAATTATTCCCTAGAAGAGGACTTGTTGGATCAAGGGGTATGAAATTCTAAGGCTCTTGATCATAGAGCCATTTAATTTCCTAAACAGCTTTACCAATATACACTACCACACCCTAATTGGCATTGGGTATTTTCTTTTATGTCAGTATTTTCCAGTTCTGTGAGGGAGATAGTATCTTGTGTTACTTTCACTTGAGCATTATTTCCAGTAAGCTGTTCTTATGTTATTATTTGAAATTTCAATATCTTGTGCTCACTTTTGTTTGGATAATCACTCCTACAGGGATGGGCTTTGATATTCGGCTGCTGGTGGTCATGATCCCTTGCCCCTCAGCCGAGGGAATTTCCTGAAGGTTCTAACACTGTGATCCTGAAAAGTTCTGGCTCCTGGCATGAGACAGAAGATCCAGATGAGTGGGAAGGAACAGGTATTAACTGGCACAACTGAAGCTTTGAGACTGTAGGATATAAGACTGGCTCTAAGCACATCAGGAGGCAGACATGGAGAAAAACTAGTTGTGACTAGAGCATGAAGTCTATGAAGAGATATCAGGGTTAACATGTAAAACTTCAGAGGTTCAGTCTTACAACCCAATTATGGGCTCTGTCATTAAAACGGAGAGGAAAAGAATTTTCCAGTCTGATAAACCACTGGCCAATATTTGTATCTTAAGTTGGATATAGCAACTGCCAGTGTAATTTAATGAATATAAAGTATGCAGAAAAACTGCTGTGGTTTATCTGATTTTCAAAACACTTTGCATTTAATGAGGGGGATAGGGTTGTTGATCAACTTTCTGTCGGTGGTTTGAAAGTGTCAGAAGTAGACCACCTGCTAACAGGGATATGGCAAACAATGAGTATTTTTAAGTCATGCTTTGTTGGATGCAATTTTAAAGTTCCCCACATTACTCCAGTAGCAAATTTTTGAAACAAAAAAATATATATATTGAGGGAAATAAAGAGGTGGGGTAGGAAAGTAGTAACAGGCTAACAGAGATCCTCTGTAAATATCATTACCATTTTCAGGAATCTGTTCATGAAATCACCCTGCCTGGTTGCTATACTTGATAAATAAGTATGAAACTCTCAGGAGAAATTTTGAAAGACTTTGAAACAGGCAAAAGATTACTGGGTGTCCTTTCAATAAAAAGCTAGGCGCTGTCTAGAAGAACCTTGGGGCTTATCTGATTTTATAGAGGTCTGTGCCTTTCACTGCCTTTGACTACTTTATAATTCTGTAAGTTGTAGAAAACTCATAGCAATGCAAATTATTCTTATCCATAGAGATGCAAATAAATTTTGTCCAGTAGAGATACCTTTGATTTTCCCCATAAATAAAATGATTCCAAACATTACATTTTATTGACCTATTAATAAATTTCACATCTATTAACAATTATATTTCTTCTTTTTTTATTGCCTATATATGTGTCCGTTCTTTAAATACTTCCTTGAAACTTGTAACATCTTACTGGTTTTCTCATTAATGAAAGAGTTATATAAAATCTTTGACACTTGTTTGTTTTAGATATGTATGAGAGTCATGTTTTTAATTTTGAAAAACTATCTTTTAACAGTTCCATTTCCATTAAATGTGTATTAATTCTTTTCAAAAACATTAATGATTTTTTTCTAGGAGGCTCCAGATTTTTCTAACATCTGTAAAAGGACACCAGTACCCAAGACTGAAACAAATCTCCTTTACCTCTAAAAAGTGGGTAAGTCTCCCTGTCAGCTACTCTGCTATAATGTAAAGCAATGACTGAAGTTTGTCTAGAATAACCCTGACTTTGCAAAGCCTCTAAGGACATGAGGCCAGCCATTGTTTGCCCACAAAAAATCCTCATAAGTACGCAAAATGCAAGGGAAAAATCGAGAGAAAAAAATGAAAGAAAGAGAGGAAAATGCAATGTATGGGACAGTGATAAACTTAGGACTTGACAGTTCTCATCTTTCAGGCCAAGAAAAAGTGGTGTTTTGAGGTGGGCTCTGTTTCAACAGTGTTACCCTTTTTATAGAGCCTTGCTGCTGTATACTAACTGGTATTCTAGGGCTGAAGAGACTCAAGACATTTCTAAACATCTTGAGCTCATGTTTAGCATGGATTTAAGAGGACAATAGATTGAGAATGACGGCATGGTTTCCAGTGTTTCCTTCTGAATGATGAAGTGTGTGCTGATGGGATTCAGAGCATGGCACTCCAAAATATGACGGCAGGAGACCAGAATATGCCACCTCAAAATATGACTGTAGAAGACAATGTGCCACCTCAAAATATACCTTTTTGGCATAAAGATTATTTTGAGAAGCTGCAGACACGGGAGAAGCTCTAAAAAAAAAGAGAGAGAGAGAGCAGAAATGACCCTTTTGTAAGAGAAATTTACATTTATAAGGGAAATCTCCATTTGTAAGGGTTTCTCCCTCTCCACACCAGGAAGAGGAGGATGAATAAATCACTTGAAACTCACATAAATGGAGAAAGCTCAGAGTTAAATCTGCATAACAAACCTTACCCTTGTTTACCATACTTTTCCTGACCATCTCATTATAACCATAATTTCCACATACTTTCTTTGTTTCAGCAAATGATGGTATTTATGCCTAAAGTTTAAACTACCTATTTGAGATCTACTCTAGAGATTTACTCTTGGAGATTTACTCTTTGATATTTCCTGACTATCTCCCTTGTATACAGTAGGTATACATGTAAATAAACTTCTATCTCTTTTTCTCTTGTTAATCTTTCTTTTGTTATAGGAGTCCCAGCTAAGAACTATGGAGGGTAGGGAGAAAATTATTTTTCCTCCTTTATACTGCAGAAGGAAAAGACTAGGACCAAAGGTAAACTAGAGGGGTGAGAAAGGGTGTAACGTAAATGTCAGCCTCTCCCATTCCCCTGCAAGGGCCTCTTTCTCTAGTATTTTGGGGCAATGGTGAATGGTCTCCTGAGTCTACTCCTGAACTGTCTACCTAGGAACTGCATTTCCACAGCCCCTTTTGGAACTTCTACATCTATACAGTCCTGTCCACACAGTGTTACTGCCTCCTCTTGAGACTCGATGAGGGCTTACTGGAGTCCAGGATCTAGACCATGTTGGTCAGACTTAACTGAAGAAAACTGCAAAGTAGGAGGGAAAGTTTATAAGCTGTTTGCTAAAGAGGACTGTCCTCATAATCCTAGTAAAAACTTCAAAATTGAACTTCATTTTGGCTCTCTTCAGACATTCACCAGATCTTAACTTAATTTTCCAACTCTTTGAGAATGTACCACTTTCAAGCAAAGCAAAGTACATTATTGTTTAAGCGCCCAGGTGTTTCAGGAAACCACCTGGGTTTTGCATCCCAGCTCTACTACTTGTTAGTTGTGAAATCTCAAGGGGTAGAGGGGAGAACTTAAACTCTGTGTCTTGGCTTCTCCATCTACAAGATGGGGACCATAATTCTACTGACTTTATAGGGATGTTATGAGGTTTATATGAATTGACTTAAATAAAGCACTTAGAATGGTGCCTGGCACTAGTAAGTGCTAGATAAATGTTAGCTGTTAAGAAGTGTGTGATTAAGAACTGGATTCAAACGATGATGTACTACTTACTGAAAGAAAGTGAGCCAAAACGCCAGGTACCAATCAAGCTTTATCAAAGAGAAATAATCTGCTGGGCTGCCCTCAGAGTGGAGAGCAGCAACCAGTGTCGGGGTGCGAGGGCTTATATAGGTTGTAGGGAAGGCTGACGTAATCAGGGAGGGGTTTGGTGCTGGTGTGGAGGAGTTTCTATTTCTCAGAAAGCATGAGGTTTCTTGTAAGGGAAAGGCTGGTGTCCCTTTTGTGCTGAGTGTGTGTAAAATGGTGCTGGTCACATCCAAGATGGTGCCAGTCATGTCCAAGATCCATCATTCCTGCCTTTTAAGTATAGGGAGAAGGGAAAAGAAGTGAAGGTATCATTCTTCTGAAGCTACTTCCTGCTGGAGATGGGCAAAGATATGAAAAAAATAAAATAAAAGATTTATGTTGGCGCCAATTAGGTGGTGGGGTATTGGTTTCATGTGGGAGGCTGTATTCTTCTGGGGAAGGGTGCACATTCTCAGGGGCTGGTAACCTCCTCCCAGGAACAATTGGGTGACCTTTTGGTTGGTGAAAGCCTGCATCCACTCCTGTAAGAAATTAGAAAGACGCCAAAAGAGGTAAGGACCAAAGAGAAGGATCAGTCCTTGAGGCATTTGGAAAGTGGGTCAAAAGAGGTTAGTTTAAAAGGTACATTGCCACAATGGAATTGCTAAAAATCATCCTACTGGTAGGAGGCAAAAGAGTGCCAGTAGAAATCTCTCTATAATGTTCAATCTTTGGGGGCAGCTGCTGCCAATCCTGTAGCAAGTAAAGGTTAGGGACATGAGGTGGCATATACTTGTCATGTCCCACGATGGCAAACCCATGATAGCAGGTCAGGACTAGTCTTGGAGTAGCTCTTGTGTGAACAATGTGTAGTGGGCCTGTAGAAGAGAGATGATGATCACCAGGGGAAAGATTATTTTTCTTCTGGAATTGGGGAAAGAGCGGAGATCTTGGCAGAGGTTTTGGAGATTTTTGGTTTTGTAGGTCCTAAAATGGATGAAGTATAAGGTGGTGTTGGGTGGGAGTCTGAACCAGGGGGCCCCCCAGGTTACTGTTAACTGGCATTTGGGGTAAAGTTTAATAAGGAATTTGTCTGTTCTGGCAGACCCCTAATGAGTGAGAGAGAGAGTAGGGAGGTACTGGCCTAAAGGAGATAGGCTGGAAGGGAGAGATGTGAGGTTGAAGGGCCTGCTGTACATAAGTTTGAAGGGGCTGAGGCCTGTGGGCTTGCAGGGGGCAGCTCATAGGTGAGTGAGTGCTAAAGGGAGAAGTTGTGTCCAGAAGAGGTGAAGTTACATGGACAATTTGGTAAGGTGATTGGCCTTTTATCTGATGATTGAGGCCAATAAGGTATGTGTAGGTTCCATTTGATGTGTAATGTCTGTGCTGTGAGCTGTATGATTTGGGAAATAAATGCCGGGCCGTTGTCAGACTGGAGACTGGTAGGTAGGCCAAAATGGGGGATGATTTTTGAGGTGAGAGCATGTGTTACTGCTGTAGCATCATCTGAAGTGCAGGGTAAAGCCTCAACCCAACCTGAGAAGGTATCTACTAAAGTGAGAAGATAGTGTGTGCTTTTGTGGGGAGGTATGTGAGTAAAGTCAATTTGCCAATCCTGGCCAGGAGTGTATCCTCTGGCCTGGTAGGTGGGAAAGGACCAAACTTGGAGGCCACCTTGATTGGAGCAACAAGTACACAAAGGACAATTGTGAGTGATTTGTTTAAGTAACTTGGCCATGTGAGGAAAGTAAACCTCTACACAATTATGTTGTATGGGTTACGATATAGGGATAAGAGTGGCTGGATTTAGAAGGGGGGCAAGGTTTAAAGGAGAACTTGGAATTTTCAATGAAAGTGAGGTGGATAACTTGCAAGTGAGAAGGGGAGAGAGTCGACATGGCCTTATGGCTGAGAAAGTCTTGAAAATGGTGGGGGGAACAAATGACTGTTTGTTGCCCAAAAGTTAACTAAGAGGTTTCTTGTGCTAAAAGGGTGGCTGCCACCAAGGCCCATAAACAGAGGGCCCATCTCCGGGCTGTGGTGTCTAGTTGTTTAGAGAGGTACACAACTGGGGAGAAAATATCTCCTGCCTCTTGTCCCAAAACCCTGATCATCAATCCTTGGGTTTTGGTGACGTATGGGATAAAAGGATGAGATAGGTTTGGGAGGGATAGAGCTGGGGCTGTGAGGAGAGTGGCTTTTAATCACTGGAAGGGAGAATGAATGGGCTTTGTGGGATCTAAGGGAATGGCAGGATGCCCTTTGGCTGCCTCATAAAGTGATTTTGCTAGCACACCAAAGTTAGGAATCCATACGCAAAGTTACCCTGCAAGCCCCAAGAAAGAAAGGATTTCACCCTTTGTGGTAGGAGCAGGGAGTTCAGAAATTAACCTCTTGTGATCCACCATTATTTCTCTGGTGCTGGGGGTGAGGTGAACTCCCAAATAGGTGACTTAAGGAGAAGAAATTTGGGCCTTACTGGAGGACATTCAATATCCCCTGGAGGCCAGGAAATTAAGGAGAGCAACAGTGTGGGCCTGTGAATCCTCATAGGAGGGGCTACAAAGGAGGAGGTCATCCGCATATTGTATTAAAGTGCTAGAGGTTGGAGGAAGTTCAGATAAGTCTTGAGCTAAAGCTTGGCGGAAGAAGTCGGGACTGTCCCAAAATTCCTGAGGTAGTGCTGTCCAGGTGAGCTGTTGGGAACGATGCATATCAGGATCAGTCCAACTGAATGTGAACAGGTTTTGACAGGAAGGATGTAAGGGGATAGAAAAAAAGGCATCTTTGAGGTCAAGTACAGAGAAGAAATGGGTTGTTGCTGGGATTGTGGATAGAAGAGTATAAGGGTTAGAAACAATTGGGTTTATGGGTAAAATGGCTGCATTAATGGCCTTGAGGCCTGGAACTAAATAGTATGTGCCATTAGACTTTATAACCAGAAGGATGGGTGTATTAAAATGCGAGTGGGTAGTCCGTAAGAGATGAGAAGAAAGGAGTTTATGTATGACGGGGTTTAAGCCTATGAGGTGTTTGTTAGTGATGGGGTATTGTGGGACATTAGGGAACAAAGAGGGCTTCCACAACTTAACAAGGATAGGGGAATGGTGCACAGCAATGGAGGGAGAAGAGGTGTCCCATACTACAGGATTAACCTTGTCAGAGGGGAAGAGGTAGGTGGAAGCCTCAGGGGCAAGGTCTGTGGCAGTGGGGAGCTCCACCCCAGCACCCTGAACCAGCACCCTGAACCAGCACCATGCAGGTGAGCCCACTGGTGCCAGCCGGTTGGCAGAACCGCACGGCTCCACATGGCCCCCTCACTCGCTGCCTTGGACCCAGGCAGGGGGGAACCCCAGGCCCCACCCCGGCATCCTGAACCAGCATCACCCAGGTGAGCCCACCAGTGCCAGCCAGCCAGTGGAACCTCATGGCTCCATGCAGCCCCTCATACCATCTCAGACCCAGAGGGGAGCACCAGCCTACAGATCCATCCTACCAAGTTTGTCCCAGCAGAACTCCACATGCTAGGGGCTCATTCTATGACCACAGAGTCTTGAACAGGAGCCAAGTTGGTTTAACATAACCACCACCACACCTACTGTCAAGCAAAGACAGTTCACTCCCCACAGTAGCAACCAAGTCCACTCCACAGCTAACCTCACTGTAATAGAAGAAGCAAACCCACTACCAAATGACTAAGCATCAGTGAAAAAACACTAGAAGTACACAATCAAGAAGAACTGACACCACCAAAAGGAAACAGTAATGCCCCAAAGTCAGACTCCTTGGAACAGGGAATCCTTGAAATGTCTGAAAAAGAATTTCAAGCAATGATCTTAAGAAAACTTGAGGAAATAAAGGAAGACTCAATTAGAGAGCACAATGAAACAAGAAAAAACATCCAGAATATGAAGGAGGAAATCTACAGAGATTAATACCATAAAAAAGAGTGTAGCAGAACTTCTAAAAATGAAAGACTCACTCAACGAAATAAAAAAACACAACTGAGAGCTGAGCAGCAGGGTAGAGCAAGCAGAAGAAAGAATTTCAGAGCTTGAAGATGGTCTTCTTGAAATAACTCAGGCAGACAAAAAAAGGAAAAAGAATTAAAAATAATGAGGAAAACCTAAGAGAGATAGCAGATAATCTCAAGTGCTCTAACATCCAAATTGTGGGTATTCCTGAAGGGCAGGAGAAGAGAAAAGGTATCGAAAACATACTCAAAGAAATAGTTAACAGAAAACTCCCCAGGTATAGGGCGCGATACAGACCTTCAGATCCAGGAAGTTCAAAGAGATTAAATCCAAAAAGATCCTCCCCGAGACATATTATAGTTAAATTCACAAAGCTCAAAGACAAGGAGAGAATTCTACAAGTAGCAAGGGAAAGCATCAGGTCACTTATAAGGGAACCCCCATCAAACTAACAGCAGACTTCTCAACCAAAAGGCCAGAAGAAAGTGGAACGATGTATCCAAAATACTAAAAGAAAAAAACTGCCAGCCAGGAATTCTTTACCCAGCAAGGCTCTCCTTCAGAAATGAGGGAGAAATAGTGCATTTCCCAGACAAACAAAAGTTGTGGGAGTTCACCACCACACGACCAGCCCTGCAAGAAATTCTCAAGGGAGTCATTCATCTGGAATCTGAATAATGGTGAACATCATCACGGATACACAAAAAAGAGCAAAACCCACAGTTAAAACAAAAATGCCAGCAAGAAAGAGAAAGAAGCTAAATCATTCTGCCTCAAATTCCCAACTCACACTGAAGAAGAGAAATAAAATGGGAAAGAAGGGAAATAATGATCAAAAGATATTTAAACCACCTAAACAAGTAGCAATTAAATGACAAGAATTAAACGACACTTCTCAATAACTACTCTGAATGTGAATGGACTAAGCTCCCCATTCAAATGACACAGACTAACTGACTGGATTAAAAAGCTAGACCCAAGTATATGCTGTCTTCAAAAGACCCACCTCACCTGTAAAGACACTCATAGACTAAAAGTGAAGGGATGGAAAAAGTTATACCATGCAAATGGAAACCAAAAATTAGCAGGAGTAGCTATTCTTATATCAGACAAAATAGACTTTAAACCAAAAAAAAAAAAAAAGACATTAAAAAAGACAAAGAAGGCCATTATGTAATGATAAAGGGAACTCTCCAGCTAGAAGATATAATCATAAACATGTATGCACCCAATTCCAGAGCACCCAGATATATCAAGCAAACACTCTTAGACCTAAACAAGGAGATAGGACATAATACATTAATAGTGGGTGATCTGAACACCCATCTCTCAGTATAGGACAGGACTTCCAGGCAACAAGTCAACAAAGAGACACAGGATTTAATCTACACCCTAGACTAACTGGACTTGGCAGATATATACAGAACATTTCACCCAACAGCTAAAGAATACACTTTCCTCTCATCAGCTCATGGTACATTCTCCAGGATAGACCACATATGAGGTCACAATCTAGTCTCAACAAATTTTTTAAAACTGAAATCATTCCAACAATCTTTTCAGACCACAATGGACTAAAACTGGAGATAAACAATAAGCAAATCACTGGAAGCTATACAAATACATCGAAAATAAATAATAGGCTCCTGAATGATCTATGGGTCCAAGAAGAAATTAAACAGGAAATCAAAAAATTTCTAGAAGATAATGAAAATAAAGATACATCATACCAAAACTTGTGGGATACTGCAAAAGCAGTACTAAGAGGCAAATTTATTGCAGTAAATGCATATATCAAAAAAATGGAGACTCCAAATAAATGACCTAACACTACACCTCAAAGAACTTGAAAAACAACAGCAATCCAAATCTAAACTTAATAGATGGAAGGAAATAATTAAGATCAGAGTAGAACTAAAGGAAATAGACACCAAAAAACAATAGAAAAGATCAACAAAACTAAAAGTTAGTTTTTCAAGAAGATAAACAAAATAGACACACAATTAGCTAGATTAACAAAAAAAAGGAGAGAGAAGACCCAAATAACAAAAATCAGAAATGAAAAGTGAGACATCACAACTGACACAACAGAAATACAAAGAATCATTAGAGACTATTATAAACAACTATATGACAACAAATTTGAAAATCTGGAAGACATGGATAAGTTTCTGGGCACATACAAATTACCAAGACTGAACCTAGAAGAGATAGAAAACCTGAACAGACCAATAACAAGCAAGGAGATTGAAGCAGTAATTAGCAATCTTCCAACCAAAAAATAGTCCGGGTCCAGATGGCTTTACAGCTGAATTCTATCAAACTTTTAAAGAGGAGTTAATACCAATTCTCATGAAACTGTTCCAAACAATTGAAACAGATGCCACTCTCCCAAACTCATTCCATGAAGCCAACATAACTCTGATCCCAAAATCAGATAAAGACACAACAAAAAAAGAAAATTACAGGCCAATATCCTTGGTGAACCTAGATGTTAAAATCCTTAACAAAGTATTAGCAATTAGAATGCAGCAACATATTTAAAAAATTATACACTATGATCAAGGGGGATTCATCCCAGGGATGCAAGGATGGTTCAACAAATGAAAGTCAATAAATGTGATATATCACATCAACGAGCTCAAGGACAAAGACCATATGATTATCTCAATAGATGCTGAAAAAGTACTTGACAAAATTCAACATTCTTTCATGATAAAGACTCTCTACAAATTAGGTATAGAAGGAAAATATCTTAACACAATAAAAGCCATTTATGACAAGCCCTCCACCAGTATTACTCTGAATGGGGAAAAATTGAAGGCCTTCCCCTTAAGGAAAGGAACAAGACAAGGATGTCTACTCTTACCACTTCTATTCAACATAGTACTAGAGGTACTAGCTAGAGCAATGAGGCAAGAGAAAGAAATAAAGGGAATCCAGATTGGAGAAGATGAAATCAAACTTTCCCTATTTGCAGATGACATAATGCTATATATAGAAAAACCTAAAGACTCTATCAACAAACTCATAGAGCTGGTTAATAACTTCAGTAACATTGCAGGATACAAAATAAATGCCCCCAAATCAGTAGCACTTATATACTCAAATAATGAATTAACAGAAAGAGAAATAAAGAAAGTCCATTTACAATTGTCACCAAAAAAATGTGATACCTAGGGATCAATTTAACCAAGGAGGTGAAAGACCTCTACAATGAGAATTACAAACCACTTCTGAAAGAAATTAAAGAAGACACAAAAAGATGGATAGATATTCCATGCTCTTGGATTAGAAGAATTAACATTGTGAAAATGTCTATACTACCCAAAGCGATCTACAGATTCAATGCAATGCCCATCAAAATACCAATGACATTCTTCACAGAAATGGGAAAAACAATCTTACCTTTCATATGAAAAAACAAGACTCCAAATAGCCAAAGCAATCCTGAGCAAAAAAACAAACCTGGAGGCATAACTCTGCCTGACTTCAAACTATACTACAAAGCTGTGGTAACCAAAACAGCATTGTACTGGGTATGGTATAAACATAGACATTCAGACCAGTGGAGTAGAATAGAGAACCAGAAATCACACCTCAGGCTTATAGATATCTGATATTAGACAAAGGCAACAAAAATCTACATTGGGGAAAAGGTTGCCTCTTCAACAAGTGGTGCTGGGAAAACTGGATATCCACATTCAGAAGAATGAAACTAGATATGCATCTCTCACCATACACTAAAATCAACTCAAAATGGATTAAAGTCCTAGGTATAAGACCTGAAACTGTAAAATTACTAAAGGAAAATATAGATGAAACACTTCAGCAGTCAGGTCTGGGCACAGGCTTTATGAACATGAGCCCAAAAGTACATGCAGCAAAAGAAAAAATAACAAATGGGACTATATCAAACTAAAAAGTTTCTGCACAGCAAAAGAAACAATCAACAGAGTGAAGACAACCTACAGAGTGGGAGAAAATTTTTGCCAACTATGCATCCGGCAAGGGACTAGTATCCAGAATACACATAGAACTCAAGCAATTATGCAGTAAAAAAATAAATGACCCAATTAAAAAATGGACAAAGGAGAAGAATAGACATTTTCAAAGGAAGACATATAAATGGCCAACAGACACATGAAAAAATGCTCAACATCACTAGTCATCAGGGAAATACAAATTAAAACCACATTAAGATACCACCTCACTCCAATTAGACAGGCTATGATCAAAAAGATGGTGAATAACAAATGCTGGCGAGGGTGTGGAGAGAAGAGAACACTACTGCACTGTTGGTGGGAATATAAATTAGTAGAACTACTTTGGAAAACAATTTGGAGGTTTCTCAAACAACTACAGATGGATCTTCCATGTGATCCAGCAATACCTCTTCTGGGTATATATCCAGAGGAATGGAAATCATCATGTCAAAGAGATACCTGCACTCCCATGTTTATTGCTGCTCTGTTTAAAATAGCCAACCTAAATGTCCATCAATAGATGATTGGATAAGGAAACTGTGATATATATACACCATGGAATACTACTCTGCCATAAAAAAGAATGAAATACTCCCATTTGCAATGACATGGATGAACCTGGAGAAACTTATGTCGAGTGAAACAAGCAAAGCACAGAGGGATAAATACCACATGTGCTCACTCACATGTGGGAGCTAAGAGAGAAAGAAGGCAGGAAAGAAAGACCACAGTAGTCCCATGATCCAACAGAAGGAGGGAACATTCCTAGGGCTACAAATTGGAGTTGAGGGGAGATGGAGATGGGGAGGGAAGTTGAGCGATAATTGGAAGGGGACAAAGGGTACAAAAGTAATTTCTGGTAATGGGTATGCCTCCAGTATGAATCTGGCCCCCACATCATAGGCAGGAGGGGGGACAATCAGCTTTGTATCTTATGACTATTCAGAATAAATAATATATATATATAAATTTATTCTTTTTAAATTTTGAATTGCTTTAAAACTAAAAGTAAATTAAGAAAATAAAGTATTACATCAGTGATATAATTTAGTAGTTTCCTAAATAAGTACCATTGCTTAAGTTGTGGTTTTATTAAAATTTACTCATTAGTTACTAGAAAATTTTTACGCTTTTTTGGGGGGGAGGGGCTGGCTGATACGGCGATTGAATCCCGGACCTTGGTGTTATCAGCACCATGCTCTAACCAACTGAGCTAACTGGCCAGCCCACTAGAAAATTTTTACGTAAAATAGTATTAGACTATAACCAATAGATGAAAGTTCAAACTGTTAGGTAGATATAAACTATCGAAATGATCAAAGATTTTGCTCTTATATTACCAGAAGATATAAAATAGGGAATGTTTGAATACCTCAGACATTTTCACCAAAATACAAATCCTCACTCTAAAGCAGTGGGTCAGGTGATGCCAGTATTCATGATCATTCAGCCATTTTCTTGGATATGTGCCAAGAAGAAACACTTCAGAAATTTTCACCAAATATAAATGAAATTCATGATGAATTTTCTGGAGAAGATCTTTTCGGGGGAAATATGTGACTATGGAGACATTTGAAAGCCATTAGAATCAATGCCAGAGAAACTAAGACACGGAAATTATCGCAATTTCTGGAATTTATTCTTTAATGAAATTTTTATAAATGTCTGCTAAATTCATCCTTATGTTTAAAACTTTCTATATTTGTATATCTGTTACTTCATGTGAAGTTAAAATCAATCAAAAGTATTCTTTGATCAACTATGAAGATATAGTGAGAAATCCATTTAAGATACCTGTTAAATGTAAGTATGCAAAGAAAATCAATTTTCATATAACATTTACATATTTAATGACTTCTGCAATAAATACCACTGTTAATGTTGTCATGCCTCTATTTTTCTCGCAGGTTGGCATGTCCTGGGGAAATATTGATGACAGTTATAAAATTCCTTTCTCTTGCCACAAAAAGAAGAGACCAGAGAAAAGCTCCTTCTAGAAAGCAGAAGGCTTTCCCCCACTGCCCACTGTGACAAGGGTCTGCTGGGGAAAGTGTACTGCCGTTCAGTGGGTCCGTCCAATTCTTTTTGCACAGGCATAAAGCCTGCAAAGTGCCACTGGGCTTTCCTCTTTCTTAAGGGGTCAGAATTCCTTAAATCTGATTCCATGCTTTCACATTATATACATCACAATTTTTTTTTTTTTTTTGCTGGTACCTTTGCAAACATTTTCAAAATCTCATGGTTCTTGAGAGTATAACCCATGTAAAGTCCATACACCTTGAGGCCCAGTCTTAGTAAGGAAACAATAGTCCAGTTGCCAAAAATAGTTTAACATTAGTCAACATCTTTTAATAGGTTTTTTAGGAAAATGACTCAGAAGTTGGGATTATACTAACAACATTCAGTAAATGTCTTAAAATTTTCTTTCCATAACCCTCTTTACTTTTCATATATGTGGCAGCTGCTCCCCAAATCTTTCATTTCCTTTCTCTCCAAATTCCCCCAATTTCTTCCCAAATCCAGCCATGCTAACTTTCATCTTATCTTCCTTTCCTTCGTCATATTCCAGAACTATTCACTTCTGTGTGGCTAAACCCTCTGGCTTTCCCAGTCAAGCAGCTACAGTGCTCTCCTTACATAAGACCCAGAATCTGCACAAGATTCTGGGGAAATGTGTTGGACACAAAAGGAATTCTGCTTTACAGACTGAAGGAGAGAAGTGATGTGAGCTCCTCTACATTAACATCTTTATCTCTTCAAGAGCTTCCCCAAAGACTTTCTCTGTCAGGTATAAACTTGTCTGTGACCAAATACTTACTTCAAATTCTGGTGTGTGGCTGAGCAGAGAATGTTCCAGTTTTTAAGGGCAAGAGAAGACAAATCTTAGGGTGATTTACATGTAGCAATTGAAGACTACCAAGAGTGAAGGCTTATTTTTCCATTGTTGGTATGTTATAATTTGTTCTCATGAATACTTTTTGAAGTTGGGGGTGAGGAGAGAATGAAGAATGAAAGTGTGATAGGAGCCAGTTTATTAACTGCATGCATCATACTCAGAGATGCTTCACGGCTTGATGAAAGAATGGAGATTTTGGTGCTAGATATTCACACTTAAGCTTGAATCCAGCCCAGTTACTTTCTAGCTGAGTATAACTAGTAACATAACAGTTATTATCAGGGCCAGAAAGGAAGCATTGTTTTCTGCAAATGGGGATAGCTGTTTCGCAAGATTATTGTGAGGACAAATGAAGGAATGTTTGTAAAATGCTTAGTATAGTACCTGTTGTATAATATAGATTTAATCATGATAATCTATAATAATAATAACAGAGATAAATGATAATAATAATAGCTTTTTTAAAAACTGGAGTTATAGGGCTTCTCCCTAAACTTCCTCTTGCCACAAAAACTTCTCCCTAAACTTCCTCTTGTTTCTAATGTTCTACAGTTAGTTTTAGTACTGTTTTATGCTGGTTTTATGTGATATATATATATGTATGTAAATTTAGAATAAAAGCAATATTCAACAAATATCAGTGATAGGCAAATATATAATTAACAAAACTCTTCCTACTTCTGTGATTGATATTGATTACAAAAATAACTAAGAATGTGAATAATCCCTTGTAGGTAACTGTAAGTGACTTCCACACTACCTGTAATTTGCATATTCTCACCAGCTCCTCTCCTGGTCTCTTCTTCATGACCACCAAGGAGAGCTAGAGGACCTTAGAGAGGAGGCTCAGAATAGTACTGCCTTGATTTTGGCAACATGCATATTGTTTCTTCAGCTAACTCAGCATGCTTGAGATCATTTTAACAGCACAGTGTTATCATGTGGTTTCAGTAGAAAAAGTCCCTCTATAAAAATAGCACCTTCTTCCTCTGCATGTCTGCTCCCTTTAATGAAAATAAGGATTTAGCTTATACTGAGCTGATGCAGCTATCAAGGCATGAGCTAAAATCTCATCTGCTTCAAACACTGTTAGCCAAATTCAGTAACAATGGTACTTAACAGTCATTGACAATAAGAAAGATAATGCAGTAAGAAGCATGAACAATACAGGATAATTCATGTCCAATACACAATACTTAAACAGCAGTTTCCTAGAATGAGCCTCCAGAGAATATGGTCAATGAGAAGAGTCACAATTGCTCTACAAGAATATTTACAGCAATACAAACAAACCAAAAATGGGGGAAAAAGAATCAGCAGCATTCACAAATTCTTATCCAATCCAATTAAAAACAAAAAGTGGTTACTAATACAATTCAAGCCATATGGCAACCTAGTAGGTTGCTTGTTCTTGGAAAATGGTGTTTCATTCATTCTTACCAGCCTGCATTCATTCTGTCACGTCATGTTCTACTGTGGAACTGGGAAACTTCTATGTACATTATTGACATGATAACAAAACAGGGCAAAGGTAGTTTTATTTCTTATTTTAAGAAAAGATGCAGCTACACTTTTATAAGTCATCCTAGAGAGCATAGTTTCAGAATCTATTCTTGAGCCATTAATATCTTCTCTTAGTATCTTCAGAACCTGATCCACAGTACGTCTGATGACCCAATTACTTACGCTAATCAGAGTTCCCTCAGAAGAGTGATGCCAGAGTGGTAGGTATGGATACAAACATATACAGTTCTGCAACTGGCCTATCAATAAAAGTTCAACTGAGGAATTTGGCACAGGAAATAACTGGGGGCATGCCCATCTTTTGAGACCCAGAACTTTTACTTTCACTGAGTGAAATCTAATCACAGACCAGGAGAAATGTTACCAGGAGCTTAGTTTGGGTCCTAGAAGTCTCTAAGCTCTTGTATCAGAAAGGAAAAAGAATTTTAATTTTATTTTGTAATCCATTTTCCCCAGAAACTAGACTTTTCTTAAGGGAAGAATGGTTTTTTGTTTGTTTGTTTGTTTTTATAAACCCTAAGATACCTTTAGCAAAAATGCTTTGAAAGTCATCTGAGGCTGTCAGACACTCATTTATTACAACCGAAGATGTCTTCTCTGGTGTTATTGCAAATTTCCCTGGGATGTCAGGGGCTGTTTGCAATGCTACCCCTGCACATTCTATGTCAGCGTCTGATTGGCCCCTTTATCTATTTGAAAGCAATCCTAGAAGACGTCCGCCTCTGTCAATTGAGAGACCCACAGTGCCTTGCACACAGTAGGCATTCAGCAAATGTTAGTTAGCCTGACCCTGCCTCCCACCACCATTCTCGTCCCTTTCATCTGAAGGAAAATGTAGAATCAATGACCTGCAGGCTGAAAGGGCATTACACAGTTACCAGCATTATCTTCTTTGTTTCCAGCCAAGATAGATTTTGAAGGAAGTATAGATAAAACTTTTGGGTGGGAATATTCTGTGGGCCATTTGAGAAATGGAGGCAACATATTGAGGAGAAATGTAGGAACTGGGGATATAGATTGTGAAATCATCTACTTGGAAGTTTGTAATGAAGCTATAGACATGAATGAGTTTACAGAGATAACATAAGAAAGAAAAGACAGAAAAGTACGGAACCCCACATTTGATCAAGGAAGGAGGAACAGAGTTCTGAAAAGAAAATAGAAAAAGCAGTCAATGAACTAGGAAGAAAATGAGTATTTACTTGTAATAGAAAAGGAGGTTAATTGTGCTAACAACTACTAAACATTCAAAGATGAAGAGTGAGAAGATGTCATTGGTGATTGGGAAGCTAGTTAACCTAGTTACTAGAATAGCTCCTGCAGAAACCAGCTTGCAAGAATTAAGAAGTAAGTCTAGGGTGAGGAAGTGGAGGCAATGAGAAAAGTGACTGCTTAAGAGATCTGATGGTGGTAGGCAGGAGAGCATTAGCTCAGTATATCGAATGCATAGCAGAGCCAGGAGTCTCTGGGAGTTGTATATGCTGGGCCATGACATAAGTACTATGAATGTGGTAGATTGCAAAATGAGCACAAAATCCTTCCATCCCTGTATGTGTGTTCCTCTGCACTGTGGTTTTGTAGCCCCTCCCATCAAGATAGAGGCTTTAAAAGTGCTTGTATAATGGGGCTCACCTTCTCTTGTCCCCCATACAAACAAGTTTAGGCTTGTCTGCTAGAGGTTGAGAGATGACATGGGGAGAGGCCCCAGACATGTAGGTGAGTTGAGCCCCGGTTGAATCTGCCCAGACTAGGAAAATTGCCTAGTGAGTCACAGAACAGTAAGAAACAGTAAATGTTTGTCATTGTAAGTCACTGTACTTTGGGGTGGTTTGTTATACAACAAAATCTACCCGATACAATGAGATTCCTTCCTTTTACACCTGTCCTCTAGATAAACTTAATTCTGAAGGAATAGTATAAGACAAGAGTGTTGGGTGACATCATCTTAGAAAACAAAGGACAACAAAAATAAATACCAATAATGTCCTCTCTATCCAGTGGTCAGGTTCTGAAAATCATAAGCATCCAGAATACAGCTGTGACTCTACATAAGTGACAGTGTAAAAGATGTCTAAACATCAAGGAAATTCCCTGTCAAAAAGTCTATTCAATTTATTTATGGCAGAAGCACAGGGTTGTTTTCAAGCCTTCATGTTAAAACTTGCTGATAGAGAATTTTATATGATTGTGGTGGCAGTTTTAAAAAGTTTGGTGATTTGATTTTCATGGTAGCTATCATTTCTCACAAAGGTTATACATGATATATTAGGAGCATTATTGGTTAAAGCAGAAAGACTAGAAACCAGCTCACTTGTGGGACCTGGGGTTGAGAGCAGAAGCCACCGCAGAGGCACCGGCAGAGAGTGTGAGTCTCACCTCTGGGTCCAGGAAAGACTGCAGAGGGACCACACACAAGGACCCTGAGGGCTGCCCAGTTGTAGAGCTGATGTTCACAGCAAGGACTCAGAGCCATCAAGAGCATGTTAAACAATGTTCAATATTCTCTGTTTAATGAGGCTGAGAAGAATGAAATCCACTTTATTTCAATTTCTACGAAAATGGCTAAACTTTTAAAGTTTGGGGCTTAAATAGTCTAAGCTTCAGTTCACTGGAAAACTCACTTCTTTGTGACTCCTCATTTTCTGATGGTACCGATTGGTAAGGTGTTAATTTAGACCTGTTCATTTGATGTTATAATGGATCCTAAGACTATAGCATGACAATTTTTTCCAGAGACAGAAAAGAAGCATTGTCTAGCAAATGGAGAGTATAATAGTACTTTGTTCAAATTAGGAAATAGACACTGACGTGACTTCTTCATGGTGGCTTTTTATTTGTTTTTAACATCTGTCAGCATTCTGTGACCTCCACTGTTTTTGGTTCACATTTCCCTGGGGCCAGATACTATTACTAACCACTTTGCCCCTCTACTCAGCGAGTACTGGATTGGCCTCTAGTCCTCTTTGTTCAGCAATTTCAGGCTTTAGATCAGCCTCCATAAAGAATCCCTCTTTAGTGAGCCTACATCTTGAACTCCTGATCTTCCTCCATCTTTACTGTTCCCTGGACACAGCATAAGTATTGTCAGCACATCTCATGTTTTTAACTCATTGAGGGCCAGCATATTAGTGGCTCCTCAGTCCTTTATCCCATCTTGTCTATTACATTGTCCAACAGTTTAATTTTGGAGCACCCCAGACTATAGCTACCCATCACCCTGCTGTCTAATCTAAGGACTATAGAACTGAGTTTTAGACTTGTAGAGTTTAATGTGAACATTCTCCTGGTGCTTCTATTAAGTTTCCAAACTTTTCTATCAGTTATCTAACATAGTCTAACACTCTCCAAATACCAGCTCTCTGCTGTCTAGGATTTTTGCTTTGGATAAAAGTGTTTCTAGGTGCAATGTGGATTATTAAAAAAAAAAAGCACAGACTTTGATATAAGACTGAGTCCAGAACTAAGACTAGTTCCGGTTTTGTCTCATGGTAACTACATTATCTTTGATAATTTGCTTAATCTTTCTGAGCCTCAGTATATTTATCTCTATAAGGAAGGCATTGCAAGAGTTACACTAGGGTTAATGTCATCGCAAGGGTTAATTCATGAATGTAAAGCACCTGGTATGGTTCCTGAAACATAGAAGATACTTAATAAAAATTGACCTTTCTCATTGTCTCCTTCCTTCATAATTAATGGATGTCTTATAGGGGATATTATCCTTTGGATATTGCTTGCTTTTAACTAAGGCCATGTGTAACAAAACTTTTCCAATCACTTTGATGAACTTTCAGCTTCTCACCAAGTATATAAGAGTGTGGGGAGGGCTGGGTTAGGGAAAGTGATGACCTGCTCTTTAATTATTAATGTGCTGATATTTGAGAACATACCTCCCAAACTTCCTTTCTATATCCCATGCTTCCCACCTGTCATGTACTCTTCCTGTTTAAACAGCACAGAATTTAAGAATGGTAGAGCACCTGTGGGGAAAATTATTTTCTCTTACCCCTGACATTTGGAAGTTTTGGCTTCCAAAATGGGAATTTCTGTCTCTACAACGAGTATAAATGTTATTGAAGGACGTTGTAATTCCCTCCTTCGTTTTTTCCCAAGTGCTGTGGTCTGAATATTTGTGTCTGAAATTCATATGTTGAAATCCTAACCCCTAAGATGATGGTATTAAGAGGTGGGACTTTTGGGGGGGTGATTAGGTCACGAGACCCAAACCCTCATGAATGGGATTAGTGCCCTTATTAAAATAGACCCAAGAGAGCTCTTTCTTTCACCCCTTCCGGCAAGTGAGGACACAGCTAGAAGGCACCAACTATGAACCAGGCAATGGACCCTCACCAGACACTGAATCTGCTAATGCCTTGAGTTTGGACGTCCCAGCCCCCAGAACTATGAGAAATAAATTTCTGTTGTTTATAAGCCACCCAGTTCGTGGGATTTTGTTATCGCAGCCTGAACAGACTGTGACACGAGGGGATGAGAAGAGACTAATCTGATTGGCGATATTAGGAAAGTACTGAACTAGCTCGGCTCCTCTGGGCTTTCTTTTTAGGGCTGCCTGCCTACACACAAGCTGCCCCCCTGCTCCAGCTTCCACGTGGCATCCCACACGATGAGACCACACAACACACGAGAAGCAGGCTACTCACCTTCATTTAGCTGCCTGGGTGTGTGCTCTGGGAAACCAATATGCTCCTTCCATGGGTCCCAAGGCATAGACTTCAGGCAAATACAAGGCCTGATTTCAGCCATAGTCCTATTCTCTACTCCAGATTTTTTCAGCAGTAAAGCTGATATATGGATCCAATGGACTCTTGTGACTATTTCTCGTTTGGTGCCTCAGAGATCTCAAGAGCAGCCTACTAGTGTGAAGAGGACTATGATCTCGTCTCTTGTTCCTTCTTATTAGTTCAGAGTTATTGTGGGCATATTATCAGAGGAAAACTTTAGACCATGAAGTACCTGCAGTCCAACCTCCCTCATTTTATAGACAAGAAAGATGAGCCTGGGAGATGAGCGGTCAGTGGCAGAACCAGGGCTTGGAACAAACCCAGGTGTCCTGACTCCTGTGTTCTTGCCAGGGCGCTGTGTTGCTTCTCCTTAGCTAATATAATTCAAAGTAGGTCTCTGCTGGTAGACAACATTATTTAGATCTTCACATTAGGTCCTGACTGTCCCCTCTTAGGTTTCCATTCTGTATTCTTTCTGGATCTATTTATTACTAGTGCTGGTCCTCTTATCCCACCTGGGTATGAAGATTGCATGCACCACACATGTAGGTATCCCCAACACATCTACAGGTCCCAATAGACTGAAGAATCACAAGGTACAATTCCTAAGTCTTCTAAATCAAATCACCTAATTAGAAGTAAGGCTATGTAGGTTTTGTGTAAAGCATGTAAGGTCAGTTCTAACATTCCAGGAACATTATAGCATCAATGCCTTTTCCAGGCCTAACCTCAGTGGAGTTGTCTTCATCTTCCCTTTTTTCAATATTTAACGTCATAAGTTTAGAACCCCCAAGAATGGTGAAAGTGTTGTGGCAAATAATATTCCACATCAATATACAATTTTGTCTAATTATTTTAAGATGAGGCAGGATTCTCATGAGAAATGTGTATACCCAGGACAATGGGTGTATCCATAGTTGAATTTCTCAGCTCTACATTACAAGTCTAAAGTCAAGCATTTTCCAACCACTCCAGCAAAGGCAGAGCGGATAGAGTGATTGCGAAAGCATTGCTTATGCAATTCTCAGATAAGTGGTGTCTCCACTTCCAGGTCCTGACAACGTATGCTTGGTGCTAGCTTGTCATGCAGCATCAACAGCAGTGAGGGCCTCTGCTGTCTGAAGGGAAGGGGAGGCCCCTAGACTGTGAGCAGGATATATGCTAGTCTCTGGAAGGCCCAGTGAATAGGGATTTTCAGAGTGTGCACGTGGGACTGCGTGAGTTTGGTGGTTGGAGGAACATGAGAGTGGGGCATGAAGGGGTGCTCTGTGCTTCCTCTTATGCCTGGGCTTCCAGGAAGGTCTTAACTGACATTAGCCACCTTCCAAAGAGAAATGGCTGCGGTAGCCACGGTGAAGTGTAACTCCATGGTACAGCCTCCAGTCCGCCAACCTGAATGATTGATTATTTGAATGTCCTCAATAGAGACTCATTTCTTATGAGGATGGTATTTTTCAAAAATATTAAACTATTTTATTTGTAATCTTCCTCTTCTCCCGTTATCATCTCCAGCAGCTTAAGTAATAAGCCAAACACATGCTACCCTTTGTGAAGGAGTTATAATGTGAGAAAAGCCTCTATCAGATAGGAAGGGGAAGGGAAAAAAAAGTCCTTTTGTCCTGGAGGACCATGAAAATCAGAGTTAGCCATGTGTGTTCTGATTTGACCTTCTGGGGCAAAATCCTTGATGAAGGAACACTGAGATGGATTTGAGGAGAAATCCAAAAGCAGAGAGAGGTTGTACTCCACTCTTCTGATTAGAAAATACATTACTTGTGTAAGTCTAGCAAGCAAGCTGCAGCTGCCACTCCACCTCCAGGGGGAGACCACCATGCCCCATGGCTCTACTGGACCAAGAAGCCCTAGCAGAATAAAAATGTTGTCATGGCAGTTAGTTGGAGAAGGCTAAGTTATCATTCCCAAGCTTCCTTCAGCAGCCTATAGCTCCAAAAAGTATCCAGGAGTTCCCACCAGCCCTGGGGCTGTAAACTGTAGAGAATGGGGCTGACCTGAGAGTTTCTCAGTGGCTCTAGGGCAGAGAGCCTTGAGGCACACCACCCAGGCTGGGAACTGACTGAAAGGCAAGGCCAGCTCAGGGTTCACAGAGCCAGTGCCTCAGGCTCTGATCAAGCTGAAAAAACAGATTATGTGGCAATTTGCCTGCAAATAAAGCTGCTATTATTTTCTCTGATACCTGTATGGACAAAGACAGGTGGTCTGTTTTCTTTCCCCTTCAATCTGGCTGACCCTGTGCCTTGTCTTGAGGGATAGATTATGGCAGAAATGATGTGGGGCCAGTTTGAGGCCATAGCCTGATAGCTTTTGCCTTTGTCCTCTTGGAAGCCAGTTGGCCATGCTGTAAAGAAACTCAGGTTACAGTCTTGAATGGTGAGAGGACATGAGGAAAAAGATCCTAGAGGATAAAAGGCCATCTTGGATGCTCCAGCCCTACCAAGCTCCCAGCTGAATACAGCCACATGGGTGACACGTGGAACAGAAAATTTGCCCAATGGAGCCTAGTCAATGCACAGAATCCTGAGAAATGACTGTCTTGATGAGTTATACATTGTTGGTTCAAGCCTCTAAGTTTTGAGGTGGTTAGTTACATAGCACAAGGTAACTATAATAAACACAAATGTACCAGTCACAGATTGAATTAGTGTGATCCAGCCCAGCCCAGCACTTTGTAGTAGAAACCAGCAAGGATCCAGAGGACAGATAACCCTTGGGTCCGAGGCGCTCTTTCCCTCACCCCCAGCACCTGTGCACCATTTTGGAGAGGAAGAGCAGGAAAGAAAGGAATGAGTTGGAAAGGCTGGTGTGGTAGGCAGAATAAGGGCCCCCAAAGATGTTCGCATCCTAATCTCTGAAACTTTTGAAAAATTACCTTACGTGGCAAAGAGTAATTAAGATTACAGACGGAATTAATGTTGCTAATCAGATGACCTTAAAATAGAGAGATTATTTTGGATTATCTGGATGGGCTCAGTGTAATAACAAGATTTCTCAAATGTGGAAGAGTCAGGTCACACCCACTGTTGCTGGCTCTGCAGATGGACGAGGGGACCATAAACTAAAGAATATGGGTGGCCTCAAAAAGCTGGAAAATGCAAAGAAATGGATTGTCCCCAAGAGCCTCCGGAAAGGGATATAGCCCTGCTGACACCTTGGTTTTAGCCTAAGGGGATTTATTTTGGACTTCTGAACTATAGAACAGTAAGATAATAAATTCATGCTGTTTTAGGCCACTAAATTTGGATTAATTATTTTTTTATAGCAGCAACAGAAAATTAATATAGGTAAATTTTAAATGATTGAATTATTATTCAAGATAAGACTATATGAAACTGGGTGAGACTAAGATAGCTTTAAATAACGATTTTAAGATTTCCCATATTACCTAGTGTTGGGGAGACGGGAGAAGCAAGATTAAATCTTTTATGGAAAACAAAAAAGCTACTGTCTTGATTTTCACACTCCTGAGTATAGTGAGTTAAATCTGGGACCTTGTTTCTCCTTTAATATGAGACTTGATTTTCTGTTAAAATGGACTCCCCAGGGAAGAACCACACATTGCACTTTTTAGAATGAAGGAGTTTATCTGATTGCTTCAGAAAAGAGGGCTTGGTGAGAGGAGAATGGAGGAAACAGAGTGGAGTCTTGGGCACCTACAGTCCTGAGAGGGGCTAGGAGGAAAGAGGCCAGGCTGCTCCGTGCCCCAGGATGTGGCAGCCACCCCTGAACACATCGCCATCTTGAGCAGAACTGTTATCAGTATGTATTAGTCCATTTCTGTTGCTTGTAACAAAATACACAGAATTGGGTGATTTATAAAGAAAAACAAAATTTATTGCTTACAGTTTCTGAGGCTGGGAAGTCCAAAGTCCATCTGGTGGTGGTGACAGTGACCCAGGGGTCTCACAGTGCAAGATGGTAGAAGCAGAGAGAGAGAGACAGACTCTCCTTTCTCTCCTTTTAAAGCCCTCAGAACCACACCCCTGGCCACCATTTTTAGTCCATTCACTACTGCACGATCCTACAATCCAGTCACCTCTTCAGGGCTCCACCTTCAATTACCACAATAGGATTTCCCACCCTCTTAACAGTCACAGTGGGGACTAAGTTTCTAATACATTAAACTTGGGGGACACAATTCAAGCTTCAGTGAGTTTGTGGGGGGACATAATTCAATCCATTACACAGTCGCACTCAGCGTCTCTCTTTCCGAAAAGTCTCAGAGGTGCCGTAAATTCCTCATCGCGGGGCACTGAGAGCAGCAAGACCAATCGCTTCACCTTACTTAGGGCCTCCACCTGTTTCTTGCTTCTTTCCACTGCGTTTTAGATGGCCGTGGTTTCAGCTCAGAAATTGGAATCCCACATTTTATGATGGGTCCTTGGCTCCCTAAAGTAAAGGTTTTTGAATCAAAAGTTAAATTATTCTTAGATTTTAAAATAAACTTTCTATCCTCCTCCTTATCAATTATTGTGTTTTTGCTCTTGGAATGATTCTTAATGATATGATGCTAGAAACAACATTGAGTAACTAATGATGAGATACTTCATAATAATACCACATAATCATTGTAATGATTGCCAGGGATGTATCATTTCTAAGACACGCAAATGCCATTACTTGGTTTACTTTAAGGGCAACTGCACAGGTAACTTGGGTGCTCCTGAGTTTGCCCTTAATTTAGCAGCAGCTCTTGTTTAGAGTAAGGAGCAAGAGACTAACACAGGGTGGTGGGGGGCGGGGGGAGCACATGAGAATCTAGTGATTCCTAAAGTCACTGGGAAGCAGGATAAGGGTGTGGGTTCAGGCATTAGATTAAATAAACGGGCCCAAAGTCACTCTAACACTCTGTGACTCCTGGAAGTTACTTAACTCTCTGTCCCTCTGTCTATATAAGAAAAAGTTGGAGGTGGTAATAAATGCCTGCATCATAGGGTTGATGTGATGATTAAATCAATTAATTCATATAAAACACTGAGTTCGAGATAGAAAGTAAATGTTGATGGATATTAGTCATTTTTATACAGAACCCAAAAGTTGAGAAATCAACATTTTCACTAGGCCACAAATATTCTCATTTATTGTCCATTCTTACTACACATCAAGATGAATATTTGGCTCACTTTGGTCCCTTCTCCCACGAGCTTGGTGTCCAGCTCCTGACATACCTGGAGTCCCGGGACACATCTGAGAAGACTGATGCTTCCAGGCTCCCTTATCAGGGCTTCATTTTGGATTCCAAGCCCCTGCCTTTCCCATGTGGTTCCAATACCAAAATATTTAGTCCATCTGTCCCAGAGGGGTTTGGACTTTCTCTTCATTTGTGCTTCTTGAAATAATATGCTCCTGAGGCACAGACTGTTCCTTCATCACTAAAAAAGGTCAAGCATTTATTAGTCTGTGTATAAACATGACAACAAAGGAGTCCTTGTAAAAATGGAATGTTCAGCTTGGAGAGAACACAGAGTAGTTGCTCTCGAATCTGGCAAATTCCCTTGGATTTCATATCCTTTAAATACACCACGTTAATGTCAGTGTTTCTTTCTGGAATTCTCGAGCCCTACTTATAAATCCCCATGAACCCTTTGAAGTACAAGTGTGTTCATCTACAAAGCCTAAAAGTGCAATTTCTTTTTCAATTCAAACACGTTACCAGGTTGTTCAGATAAACCAGTTCTAACACCACAGACAGAAGGTGTGTACTCCTGCGTGTCACACAACCACTTATCGCAGAAGGAGAAATGGCTTTTTTTGCTCACCAGCAGCCGTTTCACACAGATGGGGTTCCCGTTCTTTTGGGCAGCAACCCCCGGAAGCCCAACCTCTGATTCATTTTCTTCTTGCTCTTCAGATGACATTAACCCGGCACACAGGGCTCCATCTCGCGGTTTCACATCCTTCTGGCAGCCAACCGCCATCTACGGTAGCTTGCTCCTTCTTTAGCCCCGATTCTTTCAGACATTATAGATCATCTCTCTTTGTGAAACGTAGCTTCTGACTCAGTAGTATGCATAGTCTGGGTTTTTTAATGTTTCCAAATGTCCACATTGTCTCTTCATAAGCTGTTGCTGATGCTGTCTTTTAAAGAAAATGCTTTCGCTTTCTTACCCAAGGAATGAAAAGTTGGATTCCACAATGAGGCATTTTCTGGCCAGTCTGAGCTAAAACTTATCTTGGACAATGGTGACCATGCCCCCATGCTCCTTAAAGCTAGCAGAGTAAAATCAGCCACCTCTGACTGGAGAGCCCAGATTTTATGTTTCTTGTGAGACGAGCATGTATGTAAGGCCCATAAAAACCAGTTTTATCAATCCCATGTCCCTCTCCTGCTGAAACTGTCTCAGTCTGAGAACATTCTATGTGAACAATAGGGCTGTGGTCTTCTTCTAGTGCTTGCTCTTCACGCCCCCTACTCCTTTATCTCCCCTTTTTTTTTTTTCCTTTAACCTGACTTTTCTTTTTGTCTAGAACTGACCAAAAAAGCAATGAGGCTTGGAAAAGAATCCACGGCACAAACATTTGGCTCACTAACACATCCTGGCTCACTAAGTACTTTACTGCTATTAATTTCTCTGATACATGGCAGGAAGTCACATGGTAGTATGTTTTTAACTTGATGTCAATTTGTATTATTTTGTAAATACATAAGTGAATAAATCAATATAAGACCTGAAATTTAGCATCCCACCCTCGTCACAGGAAGTACAAAGTACATTTCATTCAAGTGAGTGAGACAAATACCTGCTTTCAGGGCTGGCCTCAACTTTTTTTTTTTTTTTTTTTTTTTTTTTGGCAGTGAGCCAGTACAGGGCTCAAACCCTGGACCTCGGTGTTATCAGCACCATGCTCTAAGCAACTGAGCTAACCAGCCAGCCTTCCCAACTTACTTTTCTAGTTTCTTTTCCTATCGTATTTCTCACTTTTCCCACCACACACACCCACACACCCACACAATGCTTTTAGCACATTATATTATTTCCTTTCCTCTGAGCTTAGAATGATTTTTGAGCTCTGCTTAGGTGAACAAATAAAAGGAATAAGCTATGCAATTACACCTTGTGCTTTTGCTCATACTTACCCTGCTTTGGGGAATACCCTCTTCCCACCACCCATTTTTTTGAGGAAGTTCTTACTCATCTTTCAGGACCCAGCTTCCTGTGGCCTCTTCTTCAAGTTCTCACTCAGTATAGCTCCCTCCTTCTTATACTTACAGTGGTTTCCTTCTTAAACACTACTCTTGCTTTGCCTTTGGTTACCACTTTTTTGTTTGCTTGTCTTCTTTCCCCTTACAGTGCAAGTTTCTTCTTGGAAGAAAATGTCTTTTTTCTTTTCTGTACCCTCCAAGTCTAGCATGAAAGCTGTCATGGGGTAAGCACTGATATGTTTGATGTCTTGGTTTATTTTACTGTTTACTGAGTTCTGGGAGGAGGACTTTCAAATTCCAGGCATGGGTTACAAATGGAGAGTATCCACCAACTAAGATACAGCAGGAGTTTAAGGTGAATGTGGGTGCCTGACGGAGGTATCTGGAAGTCACTTGAATCTATAGTCTGGAGCAAAGGAGACATGAAGACTAGATGTATGGAGTTGGGTGTTGCCAGTATAGAGGTGAGAATTACAACCACGGGAGTGGGTGAGAGCACTGAGGGGCAACTGAGGAGAGCTGAGGACAACCCCTGAGGAAAGTCAACATTTAAAGGTGGATGAGTCAGATCCAGCAGTGGGCTCTGAGAAGGAGGGTTGGAGAAGTAGCTGGAGACCAAGAAGGGAGCGAGGTCGCAGAAGCTAAAGGAGGAGGCACTTTCAAGAAGGAGAGAGTGGAGACCAGGGTAAAATGCTACATACCAGGGCACCAGCAAGGTAAGGCGCAAGATCAATACAGGATTTTCAAAGGGAGGAAGTGCTACTTTTCTTCAAAAGGTTCTTATTTTCAAGGATGAAACAAATAGTTGAAAATTAAAACCTAAGGTGTCTAGGAGCTAGAACCAAACTCTGAGTAAGACCATCATAAACCTCATCAAAGCTCACCAGGAAAACCATATTCCAATCTAAAATTCTTTGCTTCTCCCTATAAAAGGGATCGAAGACATATTACAGGAACTTTTGTCCCCAACCTGTGACTACTTTGAGGTAACTGAAGAACTCCAAACCATATGTCCTCCCTAGTTGATGAAGATTTGTCTTGTTGTGGGGCCACTGTGGAAAATTCTCAAGGAAAACCTTTGAGGGTGTGAAGAAAATTATTCATCACTAGAGAGCCTCCAGGAGTAAGAAAAGAGGGGCACTTAAAAGTAAGAGATGCATTGAAATAGGTGCTCTGATTTATTGCTACAATGATAATGGTTATCACAATTTAATTTATATTTGTTTTTATTTGTCTTTCTTTCTGAAATATATTAAATTAATATCAATGCAAAAACATATATTTTTATTTTCTTGTTTTATTTTGGGGGAAGAGAATAAATACCTATTTATTCTTCCATCCATCCATTCATCTGTCCATCCATCCATCCATTTACCCAAATAATTTTTTTAAGGCCCTCTTATGGGCTTTATTGCATTCCTTAAGGTCCTGAGCCTGCAAAGATAAATAGGACCAGATCAACAGAGTTAGCATCTAGTACATAGGAGTTTGATCTAAAGTATCATTAAAATTAGGCCAGGGATCAAGATATATATCAAATCATTTTAAAATAAAACCTGAAGATATACTTTAGGAAGCATCTCTGTAATTCTTCAGTATACTAATTCTCCCTGACATTATTGCTATCACTGATAAATGTCAAAGGGGAGAGTAATATTTTTGGAGCTGAGTTTTTTTACCACATTACAAAAATAGATTATAAACACATACAAATATGTCACAGAAAGAACTTAGGCTAATATTTCTATAGAGGGATAAGCATTAGCATATTTTTTAAGTTCACAGCTATATTTCTGTTGTCAGTTATAATCATCTGTTGGTTTGAACTTGTTATTTTATGATAGCTATCAAAATCTACATATGATGTATCAAAAATCTATGTACGATAGCTGTCAAAATCTAGGTATGATATAATCTGATTAAATTTCACAAGCGTATAAGAATTTTATAGTCAAAGAGTTCCTAAAGGAGGCTGTATAATTCAATATTTTCATATAACCATCTTCATATAGGCACAGAGCTAACTTAAACCAGCAAAGGATGATCCCTGATAACAATAACACAAAGCTATAATTGAACTCAAATTCATGCTTATTTTATTTTTAGATAGTTGTTCCCTGTTCAGGACATTAGTCTAAGTCAGTGTTTAGGTATAATTTACACTGAGCATACAGTTTGGGGGAAGACCATAGTTACTAGGGCACAGTACACGTGAGTCAAAGTTAGCCACGTGACTCCAATATAGGCCCCTTTGCTCCTTTTGAAAGGTCAGTTGGTTCCTCCAGGGCTGGAGGGAGTTAACCTGGATTGCAAAAGATACAATGCCTTTCATGAGGATCTCTGGAGAAGGCCAAGGTTTCTCTACCCTTGGAGAGGACACACTGATATAGAAGCCCCTTGTTCTGTTGGCAGTTGGGATGTCATGTCATACAACGTACTATGCTTTAATTAAAGAGACTGTTGGGGGCAGTGTCAAAACAGCAGGTGCAAGGACTGCAGGAGCTCTTATTATTCATCACTGGTTGGCAGCCCAATGAGTAAAGACCAGCACTGGTGGGTCACTCAAACATAAACTTCATTTTTCCTACACCATTCACATGGTGTGAATTAGTCAGCTCTGCTGCTACAACAAACAACCCCCCAAATCTCAGTTACTTATTCTGGATCTAGAATGAAGAAGACATGTGCATCAAAACTGGCCTGATGTCTTCTTCATTCCAGATTCATGCTGAAAGAGTAGCCCATGTTTGGACATGCCATTCCTATGGCAAAAAGAACACAGCAAGAGAGCCGGTAGAACACAATCACTCTTAAAATGTTGGCTTAGAGGAGGCACAGCCAAGGTTACCCATATACCATTGGTCTAAGTACTCATGTGCCCAAGCCTGATGACAAAAGTGCAGAAATTGGACAATCCCTTATAGGAGGCAGTGCAAGTCAGAAAGGGGAGTGAGTGGCTGGGAGCAAAAACACAATCTACTGCATCAGGCTCCTAGCTGCAGCCTATTCCTTCAATCGCCTCCTCTTCAACCCCAGCTGAAGAACGGGACTTTGGAGAGGTCCACAGAGGAAGACTGCACAAGAAGTGAGGCTGCAGCAGCTGCTGTGTCCAGTCTTCCCTGTTTTGTTCTCATCAGCCTCTAAGTGCAGGAGGCCGAGTGGGTTGGGAAGAACTGAAGATGTAGAAGACGGATGAGAGAACTGAGAGCTTCTACATTAACCAAAGGGACCACTTGGGCAGTGCCTGGGGCAAGACACAACTGACCTTTAGGGACATGGCTGGAGGGCTGCTCCTGAGTGCAAGTCAGCCCACCCCTCAAAGCCATCATCCTCTTCAATTAATATTTACTGAGCACCCACTGAGACACTAGCTCTGTGCTCTAGAACTACACACTTTCCTGGGTTGGGAAAGGCTCTGACTAATTTGCACATTAAAAAGCACACAGACAGAGGAAACCCATCTTTTTTTTCCCCTTCCCAGCTACCCAAAGAGAACCTCTTCTCTTCATTCATGTGTGGAATCCCAATTAAACATAGTAAACAAAGGAAACTTCTTACATTGTAATTTTCCTCCCTCTCTCCTTGTTTTATTTGCAGTCTGGATTTATTGCTCAAGAATTGCCTCCTTTAAGCATCATCCCCTATTAACCAGACAGATAAAAGACATAAAGGGAAGGGAACTCCTTCAGTTCTCTTTGCCAGTTGTGAGCAGGAGCAGCCGCATTTACAAGGGGAAGTGACATCTGTTGACTGAGCTGAGCCTGTCCTGCCCCAGCACTGTGCTCATGCTCAGAATGCAAACTGCAGTGATCAGAGACAGAGCTGGAGTTTAATAACTGCTTGAGCCCAGAGCAAATCTACTCGGGCACTAGAAAAGAAATTGTGCAGTTTTAAAGCAGATGTATGTTCTTAACATGGTTGGCTTGTAAAGCAATAAAGTGTGTTTTTTTCCCCCTTAGCCTATCACAACTGTTGGAGTAAATAGTGTAACTTAAGACAGAGTGATTCTATCACAATTCCATGTAATATTTAGTCCATATAACAGGATGAAACTTAAATTAGCATCACATATAGAAGGCATTTCATTTTCTCACGTACGGTACAATATTAGGAGCAAACAACATATGTCTCCATGGCTATAAACAAAGGTGTCATGTTTGCAAAACAGATCCTATATGTAGAACATCTATAAATGGGATAAAATATGGGATTTTTGTTGGTTGAAATGGTATTAAAGAAGTTGCATGATCTTTACAAGAAACATTTTCTCCTTCTCTGGGAATGCCAATGAGAGATGGCTTTGCACCACCTTTCTCCAAACCTCCGTTCTCCGCTCAGCTCTTCTTCTGTGACCTTGAGAAAATCAACTGCTCCAGTCTCTGTTTCTTCACCTGTAAAATGAGGGTATTGGGCTAGATCAGGGATTCTCTAGGTCTATTCTGGGGAACATTGTTTCTGAAGAAATCTATGGGAGTAATATTTTTAAAAAGGAGTTCAGTGGTCAAATAAGTTTAGGAATTAAGCAAAATTAAACACATTTCTTTATTCAGAAATTCAGTGTGCTAATAATATTCCTTGTGATTCTCCAAGAGGGAGTAAAGTATGCATTGTTTCCCTAATTTATTTTATCACAAAACTTTCTCCGTGGAACATTACTCAGTAACAGCATAAACATTAGAATTTAAAGACCCTTTAACTTATGATATTCTATGATTGTATTGCCTGTTTATTCTGCCTGTCTTTCCAATTTCTCCCACCGATTTCAGAAAAAGACCTACTTAGTCTTTCAAATACATTAAGAAAGTGAAATTCAACTTGTTCTTTATTTTTTTTCCATTATTCCTTTTTCCCCAGCAACTTTTTATTTTGAAAAATTTTAAAACCTCAGAAAAGTTGGAAAATGTATTAGTCTGTTTCTGTTGCTTATAATGAAATATCTGGAAATAAGATGATGAAATTAATTGCTTACAGTTTCAGAGGCTGGGAAATCCAAAGTCCAGCGAACACATATGATGAGGGTCTTCTTGGTGGTGGCTTTACAGCAATGCAGAGGTCTCACATGGCAGAAAAATGACAGAGCAGAGAGAGAAGGACTCACATGCTCTCCTTTTAAAGCCCTCAGAACCATGACTCTGGTCACCATTATTAATCCACTCACTATGGCATGGTCCTACAATCTAATTGCCTCTTCAGGGCCCCAACTTTTAATTATCATGATAGGATTTCCCACCCTCTTTACACTGTCACAGTAGGGACTAAGTTTTGTGGGGACATCAGTCCATAGCATTCTATCCCTGGCACCCCCAAACTCATATTTTTTTCACATACAAATACATTTATTTTATCTCCATAGCCCCAAAGTCTTAACCTGTTTCAACTTAAATGTACAAAGTCTTAAGGTCCTATCTATGAAATCAAAACAATTTATCTACTGCCAAGATATAATGGTGAGACAAGCATAGGGTACCTATTCCTACTCAAAAAGGGAGAAATAGGCCCAAAGAAATGGGGTGATAGGTCCTAAGCAAGTCCGAAACCCGGCAGGACAGGTATTAAATCTTACAGCTGGTGAATCATATACCTTGACTCCACATTCAATGTCCTCTGCATGCTGGTGCAGGGGTTGGATCCCCAAGTCCTGTGGCAGCCGCACTTCCATGGCATTCCTTGTCTGAGGCTGTGCTTCAGTTCTCACAGGCTGGCATTGCACACTGGTAGCTCCATAATTTGGGGGTCTCCATGGAGGTCCCACTGTCATGGCTCCACTAGGCATGGTGCTGATGGGGTTTTTCTGCTGCAACTCTGACCCCATGTTTCCACTGGGCATTGCTCTAGTGAAGGCTGTCTGTGGTGACTCCATCACTGTGACAGATCTCTTCCTGGGCCCACAGCCTTTTCCATACATCCTTTCACATCAGGGTGGAGGCTTCCAAGCCTTCACGGCTCTGGCATTCTGCAAGCCTGCAGACCAAACTCTACAGGGAGGCCGCCAAGGCTCCCAGCTTGTATTTTCCAAAGGTGTGGGTCCAGACACATGTGGGGCCAATTTAGCCACAGCTAGAGCAGCCAGAGTAGCCAGGGTGCTGGTGGTAGAAGCAGCTTCCCAAGGTGGCCCTGGGGGTGAGCCTGTGAAGGATGCCTCAGGCCTGTTCCCAAAGACCGATCTGTCTTCCTAGGCCTCTGGGCCTGAAGTGGAAGGGTTAGCCCCAGAGGCTTCTGCAATGCCTTCAGGGCCTTTTTCGCCTTCTCTTGATAATCCCTTTCTTTTGTACTAATCTTCTTATCACCATTGCATTTTTCTCCTGAAAATGCTCTCTGCTTCTCATGGCTGCATATTTTCCAAAGCTTTATGCTCTGCTTCCCTTTTAATTATACATTCTGGCTTTATGTCATGACTTTTCTGCCATAACTCAGCATAGGCTGTCGCAAGTAGCCAGTCAGCTTCCTGAATATTTTGCTTCTTAGAAATTTCTTCTGCCAAATACTCTGGGTCAGCACTTTTAAGTTTCACATTCCATAAAACTTTTGAGAATGAACAGAATGCAGCCATGTTCCTTGCCAGTTCATAGCAAGGGTGATCTTTGCCCCAGTTTCCAATAAGTCCCTTCTTATTTCTACCTGAGAACTCCTTAGAATGTTCTTTACAGTCCAAATTTCCATAAGCACTCTGGTTACCAGCATTTAACCAATCTCCAAAACATTTCAAGCTTTCTCTTACTTTCTTGTCTTCTAAACTTTCACCTGCATCTAGGCTTTTTCTAGGCTTTTCTTCCAAATTCCTCCAGCATCTCCTCAATACCCAGTTCCAAAGCCATTTCCACATTTTCAAGTATTTGCTATAAGCAACAGCCCACTTCTCTGGTACCAATTTTCTGTATTAGTCTGTTTCTGTTGCTTATAACAAAATATCTGCAACTGGGTAACTTGTAAGAAAGCAAAATTTATTGCTTACAGTTTCAGAGGCTGGGAAGTCCAAAGTCCAGGGAACACATTTTATGAGGGTTTTCTTTGGTGGTGGCTTTACAGCAATGCTGGGGTCTCACATGGCAGAAAATGGCAGAGCAGAAGAGACTCTCACATGCTCTCCTCTTAAAGCCCTCAGAACCACACCCCTGACCACCATTATTAATTCATCCACCACAATATGGTCCTACAATCTCATCACCTCTTCAAGACCCCACCTTTTAATTATCATAATAGGATTTTCCACCCCTTAATACTGTCACAGTGGGGACTAAGTTTTGGGGGGACATCGATCCACAGCAGAAGAATAGTATAATCAGTATATACTCTTCACTTAAATGTAACAACTGTTAACATTTTGCTCCAATTACTTTCTCTCTCTTTGTCTCTCTATGCATGTCCACAGGCACATACTCATTATATGTACTATATGTATAACTTTATTGCTGAACTATTTGGAAATAAATTGCAGATATCATGATATTTTATCGCTAAATATTAAAGATGTATCTCCTAAGAACAAGGACATTCTCCTGCTTAACCTCAGATCCACTACTGCACCTGAGAAATTTAACATTGATTAATATCACCTAATGTATACTATGTATTTAAATTTCCCTAATTGACCCCCAATTGTCTTTTAGGCATTGTTTTTAAAATCTAGGATCCATTTAGGGTTCACACAATAGATTTACTTATACCTCTTTGGTTTCTTTAATCTAGATCAATCCCCCCTGTTTATCTTTCACAACATTTACTTTTTCCGAAAAGTTCAGGTCATTTATTTTGTAGAATGTCTAAAATATTTAATTTGTTTGATTGTTTTCTCATAATTATATTCAGTTTAAATATTTCTGACAGAAGATTAAGAGGTGATATTATTGTGTACTTTAGGTTGCACCATTTTAGGAGGCACGTAATGTTACTTTGTCTCATTGGAGGTGTTTTGAGTAATAGTTAGGTTAAGATGTTATTTGCTCTATTTCTCTATTGTAAAGGTACACTTTCTCCTCGGTAATTAATAAGTGATCTGATAGTTGGTATTTTTAAATTTGTGAATAAATTTTTTCCCCAAATCTTTCACCCAATGGCTTTAACATTTACTGATGATCCTTGCCTGAACCAAATATTATATATAGTATTGCAAAATCATGATTTTTATAATTCTATCGTTCCCTCTACTTTATCAGCTGTTCCACCCCAATTGAGTATCATGGCATATCATAGATTCTCTTTTTATTCAATGTTTTATAATCTATTCTTGTGATTTATCCTTTTAAAACATTTATTCAGAGACTACTCTGTTTCAGGTACTAAAGTGAGATTAACCTAATGTTAATCTCAATTTCCCTTATCTTTCCTTGAAAACACTTTTTAAAAGATCATCAGTGGGTCATGGACAACTAATTCAGATTTTTGAACTGGCTACCACTTTGCCACAAAATTTTGTCAGGTGGAACAAGGAATTGAGGTATGGAGAGAGATCTCCAAATTATAATTATTATTCCCATTTTGAAAACTCTGGTCAGGCTACTGTGGTTTCAGCAATCACCAAGTGGCCATCTGAATCATCACAGAGGAAAGAATAATGATCTGTGCTACCATCTCTGTGGAGCTCTGCTGGATCTGACTCAGAAGGCATGTGTCCCAACAGTAAGAAGTCAGCCTTCTGAGATGGAAAGAGAATCACACTCCTGTTTCTACTCTGAGCACAAAACGAGTCTTTTAATGATTGCCCAAGTCACTAGGAAGAGCTGGGGAAATATGACCATATCTTTAACATATGATAGGTTCTTATGCTAAATATCAAGGGACCAAAGTCCCTGGGCAACAACAGGGAGCCCAGAAGCACTTCCCTGGTCAGACACAGGACAGAGGCCCCACACGGGCAGCAACCTCACCTCTCTGGCAGGATCTGAACAACAAATTCCAAATAATATCAAATGAATCCAAGAACAGAGCTGGAAGCCTGCTTTCAGTGAAAGAATAAAGACACTGTTCCTGGGAAAGCTTAGGCCCACCCATCTTGGCCAAATTTTCCAGGGGAGGGTTTGTTCTGAGTATTATGCAAAGGGGCATATTTTGCAGTGTAACAAGCCTGGGTGCCATAGGACTGTGCTGACTGACAGAGGTCGGAAAACACACCCAGAGGAGATACCATTTTCTGGATGTGATTTTGTTCCTTTATGGGAGGTCCCTATTTCCTTGTGGAGCCTTCCAACCCTGGGAAGAAGGCAGAGTCTGTGTTCCCAAAGGGAAGGGGCAGGCATAACAGGGGAATCAGTAGCCAGGGGCTGATTGTGGTACCTGGAATCTTTGTCACCTCAAGGTTTACACAACTTTAGTGTCTCTCTGAGGCCACAGGGGAAGATCCACTCAGCTACCAAAGCACCTCCAAAGGGAAAAGGGTTCAGTGGAAAAAGCCCAGGTTATAGAGACCAAAAAATTCAGGTTCAAGTGCCATTCCCTGAAATTTACAAGGCATAAGGCCTTGGCAACTTACTTAATGCCTGTTCCCTCATCTATAAAATAGAGATTAAAAAAATGCCTCACAGATGTGTTGTGAAAATCACGTTAAGGTAAAGCATGTGAATTACTTTATTAGTTAGGATTCATTTCATTCCTCATAACAGAAACCAACCTGAGCTAGCTCAAGAAAAAAAAAAATTAGAGATTGAGAGACAGGGAGAGAGAGAGAATTAATTATAAGGTTACAGTAATGTCCCATCATTCTTAACACCAGGAATTAAGCTAAACCTTCTAATGAAGTTGGAACCACAAATAAAAGGTCATTAGGAGTCACTGTAGCTTCTCTCTGTATGTGAGGTTTTTTTTGTTTTTTGGTTTTTTTTCTCCTTTTGCAAGGACTGTCTTTGTCTCTCTTAAACCAACAGAGCTGACAGAATTTGGCCACCGCACGGCTCTTAAATTTACATTTTCCCTTTCCAAGACACTGATGCAGAGAGAACCAGAATCTCATAACCCCAATTCCAAAGTCTCGCAAGAGAGTCTGACTCTTTACCTTTGAACATGGGTTCATCGTGGCCATGGACGGATGGGGTGGGAGCACCAGGAGGGAGCCTGAGGCCTTGACAGTGGGTGTGCAAGACCATGGCACAGGTTAAGCAGGGTCTGGTGAGCTCCCCAGGGGCGACAAGCCAGCCAAGGCAGGAGCTCTTCTGGGAAACCCACAGACCTTTACCTAAGAGGGACGCCTGAGGGCACCAGACCTTTCAGAGCTAGGGAGGACAAAAAGCAGAGTTCGGAAGGAAAAAGTGTTTCCCACACCAAATGCTTTTCTAATAGTAAGGGCCAGAGTATAAAAACCTTCCTCAGTAATTCTATTTCATGCTCACTCTCAACACAACTTGCAAAATTGTAATGAAAGAAATGAATATTTCTCTAAATTCACTACTGAGACTAAAGTATTCCCAGGGACTTAGGTCAAACATAAGCTCTTTACCTTAAGAAGCAACAATATAAATGTGGTCACTTAACCATATATTTCTTTACATCACCATTAAAAACAATTTATGTCTGGGTGGGGAAATACATTAGACTAGTTTCAGGCTTTTCCTAGATTAGAAGCTTAGATGTGAGGCATCATTAATCTTTATATATTGGCATTTGTCTCTACTCTGTTTCTCGACCAATTGGAAACCAATGAATCTCATTTAATGGTAATGAGAATCATTTGAGGGACAAGTCCTATTTGACTAAATAGCCCAGCCATGTCTTTACTGTGGATATAAATGCTTCCATATTACATTTACATCACTCAGATCCACTATGAAAAGAAGTATTTCAACAGTACAAAAATCATGTGGCAGAAAGGCAACCCTGGGGTGTTATAAATATCAAATAAGTCATAACTGTAATGATAATATTGGAATTTATCTTCAGAAGATAAAGGATGAACTTATCAAGAGGCCACAAGTGAGCAATAAAGTCTTCCTTATTGAGTACAGACAAATTTGAGATTTTTGATAATCTTGTTAAATACTCTGTTGTTCCTTATTCTTAATGCCATCCCTTAGTTTTAAAACTGCTCACTGCCTTCATAGTTGCTGCTTTTTGTTGCTTCTTCTATATCTGATGATCTCTAATGAAACACTGGCATGATATCAGATAATCTTCCTTTTCTCTGCTTCCACTTCTTCCCTTCCAAATAAATTCCTTTCTCACCTCCCTTTTCCCACCACCTCCCAACCTCTACACCTTGTAGTAGACCAAAGACATAAACAAGCATACTAAAATGCAGGTAATAGTTAGACATTGAATAACAGGGAGCAAGAAATACAGCACACATTTGCCACCTTTTCTCCACCTAAACAAATCTCATTCATCTGTCAAGGCCACTGAATTTGCTTGAGTTGCCGTAACAAACTGTCACAGACTGGGTGGCTTAAACAACAGAAATTTATTTTCTTATAATTCTGGAGGCTAGAAGCCAGCGATCAAGGTGTCAGCGGGGTTAGTTTCTTTGAGACCTCTCTTCTTGGCTTGTAGATGGCGTCTTCTCCCTTTGTCTGCACACGGTTTTCACTCTGTACATGTATGTGTCAAAAATTTCTGTTCCTTATAAGGACATCAGTCATATTGGAATAGGACACATTCTAATGATCTCATTTTAACTCAATTACCTCTGAAAAGACCCTTTTCCCAATCACTTTTTAAGTTACCGGGGGTTAGGACTTCAACATATGAATTTTGGGGAGACACAACACAACCCATAACCATTACTTTTATATACCTTTACCACTTCTCTGCCACTCATCCTACCCTGACATTGGTTATACATAGTCTTGACAGTCTCTGCCATTATTTTAGTGGCTGATAAAATTTAACAGGGCACTTACAGATACTGTCTTGAGTGGTTTTTAAATGAAAGTCATTTCTTCCCCAACAAGATCCATGAGCACAAGACAGATTTTAATACCTCTTAGTGCCTAGAACACAGTCAGCACATTAGAAGATAGGTTTACAATAAAAGAAAAAAGCTGAACAAACAAATCTCAGATGAATTGGAAAAGAAAATGTCGTTCTTTTAGTTGCTGTGTTTGTACCTTTTAGCCCTTTGAGAATGGGAGCTCCTTGGAGGCAAGATTTTGCCCTTCTTCTGAAGAGAAAGCAAGGGATGCATTTAGTTTGAACAGTGAAAATGAAACTTGGACAATTTTCAAAATTCTTTGCCTTTCCAATATGATTTTTAAGTATAGTGATGTGCAAATTTTGTTTTGGGGTCAATTCCAATCTTTTCATATATTTGGCCGTGAAGATTTTGTTTGTAGGAACTTAGTTAACTTTGGATGATAGTCACTAAGGGTAGTAGTAGTAGTAAAAGTGATCCTTGTTTGTAGAATAAGTTTAGGATGTTGTAGAACAAACACTGAAAGCAACTTTTGAAAACAGTTATTAGCAGATATTGGCAGAGCTACCGTTCACATTTTGTTTTGCGCAGTTTGAATTTTCCATTTATGGAGATACCTCATAAGCCTTTCTTAACTTCACAAACATTGAAGGTAATTTTTTGTGCTGTGACCATGATGTTCAGGAAGCCATTTAACTCTTCACATATCCATGACTAGAGCAGGCTCTTTCAGATCTCACTTTCCTCAACTCTAAGGGTGTGCCCAAAGAAAAGTGTATTCAGTTATACTCTCTCATTTGTTTAAAAATGTGGTCTCAAACATGAAATTTATGTTGTTCTCCTGGCTCATTAGGGATGTAAGCAAAAATCTGCCTTTTTGAAGAAAAATTGTAATTCCTTAGAAGAAGAAATAAAAGCCAGATTGAGGAGATTTCAGAATGGCTAAAATAATGGTTTGTGTTATCTACCAAGACAGCTCCAAAGAGAAATTAACCCCCATTATGACATGGTTGGTGATAAAGAAGGAAATGGCAGGTGATGGAAATCAGAATTTAATTTCTTTCTGGAGTGTTCATTCTTCAATATCCAAGATAGTACTCGTGGTGACAGTGCTGACTCTCAAAAGGAATCAGACATTTGCACGGTGTTCAACATGTGAGATGATACCTATTTTGGGTGAGACCAGGATGTCATCAGGCAGGGGAGAGGGTATGCCCAGGAACGCTGCCTAGTAGCTCCCCGTTTTCATTATTTCCATTTATTACTATGTGATGAGCACCATACATTACCCCATTGAATCAATCATAACAGTCTACTTAAGGAGGTAGGTTTTAGTCTCTCTGTTTTACAGATGTGGCAACTGAGGGGACAAAGTGTTTATGTGACTTTCCCAAGGTCAAGCAGAGGAAAGCGGAGTGTCAATATGTACAGCTTCTAGACGGTCAGACCCGATTCACCCAAGATGTACCAGTTTAAAGCCATGAAATTTGGGTAGGAGAAATGTGCGTGTGCATGTGTGTGTGTGTGTTTCCTCTGTAACATATTCCCCAGCCCAGCTCCTTCAAGAGCTATCCCTGTTCTCAGTTTCCGTCTTCTAAGAGGAAATTAACCTGCCAGAATGACTGAGGACTTCACCCAAGGGTTTTCATATTGTATTAAATAAGGGTCTCCAAACTGCCTGAAAGACAATTATTTACGTAGAGAAATGACTATATTGCATTTTGGTATGAGAAAATCTCTTTCCTCAAAATATATGGGAACAGCCACCGCTCACAGGTGAACACATCATTGGTGGGGGAGGGTTGGTTTTCAAAAGAATGCAAAACACTTTCCCAGTATCTTCATTTCAGAAAATAACGTCTGATGTCAAGTTTCTTTGGGCTGCCCCTGAGTCTGAATCCTCCTTGCGAGGTCCCGCGGCTCCTTGTCTCCTCGGTGTGCTCCCGCCTCGGGACAGCACCACCCCTGCCCTGCCCGGGGCCACCAGCCACAGGAGCCCGGGAAGGACGAGCAAATGCAGTGGCTCTCACCGTGCAAAACTCTTTGCACACACACTTCACGGAGAGATTTCAGCCAGACCTCGTCGTCCCACAAGTTGTCAGAGCCTCTTGCTGATTCCCACCTTCAGCCAAAATCCTTTAGGGCAACCAGCACAGCAGGAAACCTGTCATTAAGCACCATGGCAGTGTCACATCAGCGATTCTCAGGAGTGCCGGCTCCACTATTTAACTCAGCTCTTTTACCTCATCCGGGAGAGCTTGGTTTGATTGTCAGAAAATAGAACATGGACATTTGTCTGTCATAAACACACACAAGCTCTCCAGAGCACAAATAAAGAGAATGATCATGTACGCTGGTAAATGTGTTTGCATTATTTAACCAAACCAGATGAAGCGTGTGAATAACCCTGCATATAAAGTACCATCGGGTAACTTGCTTGTAATCTGCCTTGTACAATACAGCCGTCGCCACTCATTCCACTCGCCCGATTCAGACCCTGGAAACGTGCTATTTTTAGACGGGCTTTGTACACCACTGTTTACAAAGAGCACTGTTAAAGCCTTTGAATAGCAGCCAAGAAGTTGGGTGAGAACCTAGAAACCTGCCACACAAATCAGCATCCTAATCAACCCAGGGACAGCCAGCACTAAAGATATGCCTTTGTCTCCTCTCCTTCTCTCCCTTGTCTCCACAGAAATGTCAACGGAAAAGAGGAAAGGACACAAAGAGGTGGGCCTTATCTGTCCTTGTCGTTCAAATGGGTTGCTTTACTCACTCTCCTAGATAACACCCATTTGTCAACATCATTGATGCTTTAAGCTGTTCTTTGTCAAAACCACTTTTGGAAAAGATTTGGCCATTTGGCCACATGGGAGCCAGTGTGACGGCAGCAGGTGCGTCATGGAAAACTCTGATGGGGTTGCCTCAAAGCCACTGGGATTTGGTCACGTGGCAGCTGCCACTGCCTGGACGATCCACCCCTGCTAGCGGGCCAAGTGGCCACACGGAAGGAGGGACAGAGAAGAAAAGAGTAGGCACAGTGTTGGCGTGAGGCAGGTGGTGGATGAGGCAATCGCAGAGGAAGGATTGCAACACCAGGGACGAGATGAGAGGCTTCATATCATTTTGCAGCCAACAAGAAACCTGAAGGAACTAAGTTTGGCTCTGTTTCCACAGCCTGGGAAAAGCTGAGAACGGAAGCAATGACTGGGCTAATTCTGGACAAAATTTTTAAAAATGATTTTTGTTAGAGGAACTTAGATCTTTGCCTCAATTCTTTGCTTCTGTGTAAATTGCTCATTTTTCAAAATTCTTCAGTTCTTTCACGTGACACAAATTGATTTGGTATACCGGACAGGATCATTTGAGACATCCCTGGTAGACTTAAATGTGAAGGGTTTGCCCCCTATATCCCTTTGTCCACGGTCCTCATGGTGACGTTCTGTTCTTTCACTTAACCTGGATTGGCTGGGGAAAGCGGTGCAGCCAGACTGTTGCCGGACAGTGATACTCTGTAACGTTCCTGCTCCTGTAGTTGGATATTCTCATGTTCTCCATGACATGACTCCTTTGCCTTCAGGCAACTAACCAGAGGAGAAATAGAAAAGGTTTTAAGTACTTTGAATTAAAAATGGTCTCTGAATTTAAGGCACTTTATTATTTTATCTATTATTGCAGTTCAAAAAGGTCTTTATATTCATTATAATATTAGAGGCCTTTGATGGAAAAGTAGTGTGCCAAGATGAGTAATCAATAACAACTAAAGCAACTGAACTTTTGAGCCCACATGTGCCAGGCAGTCTTCCAGGCTCTTTGTACAATACCTGTACCCTTACCAATAACCCTGCAAGGTAAGGGCACAGCTATTGTACAGAGTCTAGAAGAATATCTGGTACCTATGGGCTCAAAAGTTCAGTTTCTTTTGTTATTATTGATTAATTTTTCCTATTGTGGGGAAATACTGAGAAACAGAAGAGTACTTGGCCAAGATCACCAGGCAGTCAGTGGCGAATCTGAAATTCAAACCTAGATTTGGCCAGCTCTTTCTACTACATAGGTAACACCATTAGTAAAAGTGAACCCATTCTGACCATCAAAGGACAACTGGCTTTACTTTGATGAAACTCATTTCTGTATTGATTTCAGTTATTTTAACAGACTCAATATGTTTATTTATCTCAGGACTTTTACAGAATAGTAACAGAATTGTTATATGAAACTGGCAGAATTAGGTTTGCTTGCTGCTACTTTTAATTCCTTAATGTCTTCTAAGTATGCCATTTGACTTGATCCTTTTCTTGGATGTGGTTTGGAGAACTTGGTCTATAGTAACAGTATGTAAGAATATCATGGCTTCATTTATAGGTGCCTACATAAATGAGGAAAAAATGTTTTCCCCAACCCTTAGCATACCTGCAGTATAATACCACTATACAGCAGGCTCACATGTCTGCAAACTTGGACACTGAAAGCAGTCATTGGACAAAGCCAGGGCAAGGTTTGGTACTAAATAGGAACAGGAACAAGGTTCACAAAGAGGTACAAAGAAAACAGGAAATAGGCATTGGTAAATTTTGCACGTACACTAGTATGTCTGTTCAATATCTTATTCTCACTTTCCCTATATATTCCATTTATTTTGTTGGTAGCCATCACCCAATAAGGGTAATGAGAGAAAAAAAAATAAGAATTATAGCTCTTAATATAGATTCTAGAAAGTGACAACTGTCTTTGCAGCTATGAAACCAAAGCTTTTGGCCTCAATGTAGGTTGGAGATATCTCTACATCCTTTACTACCTGGGTTTTTTCATTTGCTTGTATTACCATGTTCCATTTCTGTTTTGTCTAAAAAGAAAATGAAGTAGAATTACCTCCTACACTCACACTGCTATTGACATTAAATTTCATCTTCTTTTTTTATGATCAGCAAAGTTACTCATAACATTGGAATTTGTTTTTTGCTTTTAAATTATAGCTACTGCTGCTGTTGGAATAATTAGCATTGCTTTGGCACCATGTCCCACCTAAACTCATGGCATTTGTGTACTATTTACCTTTCAGAAAAGCTATTTTCCAAGAACAGAAAGAAAATGGGAGTACAGATTTCCAACAACACACATTTTCTTTGCTCTCTCCTTGGCTCTGAAAGAGGACACGTGAAACAGAATTTCAGGCTGTAATTAATGCAGCTCTTCATAAGATAAGAGGTTCTTTTATCTACAGAAAAATTACTGCACTAATTCTCAATGAGAATCAGAATGCTACAGTTAATGATCTTTCTACAAGAGGAATTCACCCTTTCTACTTTCTACATATTTGCAGTAAAATTTTAATATTTTGTTATGGGAAACTGAAGGTGGGTAAACATGCAATGATAATATTTATTTTATAGGGCTGAGTTTAAGAACTTTAAATATTAATATTATATTTAGATAAATGCCGAGTAGGGTTTACATAAAGAATTTTCAAATAACGTTGGCTCTACAGGTATGTACTTGTAAGCACAGACCTTAATTGGACACAACTTATATCCACCACTTTTTGAGGAGGTGGGTAAACAAATTGGGAAATGCATTCTCATTTTATATAGTGAGAAAAAAGAGCTACGGTTCTTTGCTATGCCCTACAGTGTTGTCCAAAGAAGGATGACACCACTGCTGTTTCTTTCTTGATTTAAATATCTCCTGGTAGCCTGCACTTTGCAATTTAGAAACAATACTCTCTGTATCTATGTTTCATGTGTGCACCTGGAATAACTGGTAACGCGTTGGTGCTATGTTCCCCCTAAATGCATGGCATTTGTATACTATTTAACTCTTTTAAAAAATCCATTTTCTAAGAAGAAAAGAAGAATGGGAAGTTAGAGATCACAAGAGTCATTCCTGAGGTCCTGTCAAAGAAGACTCCACTATAAGGCAGTGTGGCCCATGCAGCCCTGCTGATCATCAGCCCCTTTGTGTGGTCCTTAATTTCTGTACCCAGCAATAATAAGGTGTCCACTCCTTTCCTTCCATTGTGACACCCTGAAAGGTGGCTATGAAAAGGGTGAACAGGTTTGTCATTGAGCACAAAGGCTAAGGTACTTGGTTGAATCAGCTAATTGGGTAGTTTGGTTTTAAAATATGCATAGTTTCTAGATATGATTATTACAAGTAAAAATGAGTTAGAAGTTTCAGCAACGGGATTATTGTTACTCAGGGTGTAGCAACAATTTTTATTTAAGTGAAAAGATATTTGTAACACTTCAAAAATAATATAGAGAGTAGCCATACAGCTTCTGGATCTGTCCTGTGTCCATTTTCCTCTACATGTTCACACACCCACACACGCACACACACGCGCACACACACGCACACACACACGCACATGCACACACACACACGCACACACCCACACACGCACACACACGCACACACGCACACACACATGCACACACCCACAACGCACACACGCGCACACACCCACACACGCACTCACACGCGCGCACACATGCACACACACGCGCACACACACGCACACATACGCGATTCCTGAGCAGCCAAGGATTCTTGCTTACGTGTTCACAAAGAGACTTTCAAGCTCAGAACCTCCTGAGAGTGAGAAACTTTTCTTGGCAGACTGTCAGCTGGTTCTGAGTTGACAAATGTGACAGACAGAGCCTTTCCCTTAGTTCTTTTTGTTCATATTGTTCACCCCTCACAGCACGGAGGGTAAGGAGACCCCCAGAGGCGACGAAGGTGAAGATTTCTGTACTGGCTGCTGAGCATTTCTCATGCTTCAGTTAGTCTGTTGCCTCTCTTCCTTGCCTCTAGCCCTCAGTTTTCCTTTTGTACCCTGAAATAACATTGACATTGAATTGGGTCAGTGGAAAAAAATCAGTCACCAACTATTACTTGCAATTTTGTCCCCCAAGAAGACATTTGGCAAATATCCCTTATCTAGAGTGAACATTACACAGGGATCCTGGGGTGTTATTTGAATCTATTCACCTTAGCAAAATGTTGTTGATTATTTTAGGCTTGAATTTGCACAATCAGAAAATTTACCTTAAGCCATTCTAATGTACTCTGCTTCACAGAAAGAGTTTAAAGTCAGCGTCAGTAGATACATACCCCAGAGAAGTCGTTGCAGTATAGACCAAGGGACATATACAAACAGGCTCAAAGTACTTTTCAAAATAGCATAAACTATGTGGAAATAGCCTAAGTGACCACTGACAGGAAAATAAAGTGTGGTATTGTCACTCAAGGAATATCATAAAGCAGTAAAAATGAATGGACTTCAGCTACATACAATATGGATAAATCTCAACAGCGTAACATTGTGTGAAAAAGCGAGTTCCAACGATCACTTATTGCATAAGTAATCCCTTTAAAGCAAAAAGGGTAACAAAAAATTCATTTAGTAGGTATACATATACATACAGTGATAAAACTATATAAAAAAGCAAAAAATAGTGGTTACATTAGGTGTGGGGAGACAAGGAAAGGAGAAGGGAGAGTGATACATAAGTAAATTATTATCCATGTTTCAAACACTCGTTCAAGTTAGCTTATTCTATTACTAAACACTAATAAATAAACAAAAGGACCATGCATGGGGAAAAATCAACATCAAATGTCAAAGGATTAGCAGAGAGAAAACACAGTGTATGGTGATATTTACATAAAAATGTGGCAGGATACTCAGTTTTGTGCAAAATACGTAACAAAAGCAGAACTCATCATAAGGAAACATGCCACAGGTTCTGGCTCTGGCACTTCTGATTGTCCCTCACGTCTCATCCTTCCCTGACTTCTTTGGGAACCATCTCCCACCTAGTTTGAAGCCCTGATTGTAGATATTCCCTATGACTTTAGCTTTGCTTCTCTGCTCTCTTCCCTACGTAATCTCTCTTTTGAAGAGCACGTCCACGCCCCAGTCTCCAACTGCCTTTCAGATGCTTCCAGATCCATCCCTCCAACACTGACCTCCCACAGACGCACAATCTCAGCTGCTCACAACGTCACTCTTGGACTCGAGATATTTTCTCAAAGTCAACCACCAAGGTAACCATGAACTAGTCACTTAAGCTTTCTGTGTGTTAATTTTCTCATCTCTGAAAAGAGGGGTCTGTGGATATAATTTCTAAACTCCCTACTGTTTCTAAATTTCTATGAATTTATGAATTATTGGTTCTTTTTGGCATCAGCTGTTTGTTCAGCACACCACTATTTTTCTAGAGTTGTCTTATTTCTATTTTTCTGTGCTTATTCCTAAACCAATACCAAATTTTGTTGTTTCTTTTTTTTGAAATGTCTCTCACATGTACCCCATTTTATCCATTTCCCTGGTTTTACCTTAGTCCTGTACCTCATCAGTTCATACCTGGGTTACTTTAAATATGTCCCAACAGGGTTTCCTGCTTCCTATTCCCTCCTTTTGAATCTTCTCAAAAACCACTCCTAGGTTATTCATAGAAATATCTCATAAAAATTACATCAGACCAACTTAAGAACTCACGATTCTGTATTACCTGCTCAAGTCGTTCTAATACCACTGAGTAGTGTAAGACCCTCCAGAGCCTCATATGACCGATATATTCAACTTCCCCCCTCACCACTCCTCAGCACTTAGACTGCAGTGAAACTAGTGTCATCAATGTCACACAAACAAGTACATAAATTCCTGCTTCTAAGACTTTATTTACGACAATTCCTTAAACCAGAACGTTCTCTTCCCTCTTTTTTTTCCAACCAAAGATGACCATTTTTCAGGGGCCAACTTAAATTCTACCTATTTAGAGCTTTCCCCAACATCTCAACTCTGGTAAACTTTCTCTCTCTTCTCACCCAAATACAAGAGTCGTAACTTGATTAATTATTGCCCTCTAATTTTTCAAGTTACTGTTTTTTTGTTTTGTTTTGTTTATCTTTCAACTGAATTACAATATTCCTACAGACAGGAATCATAAACTTTTCCAAGTCCCCATAGTATTCATTCAATAAATGGTAATTTCTAGAACTAAAAGTATGTATATCCTTTTTAAAAAAATCAGTGTCTATCTATATGTTCAACTTAACTCTTGCTGAGCACTTACTTGTACAAGGTACTGTGATAGGCATGAGGGCCTTACAAAGTTACATAATTCTCCTCAAGAAGCTCAGAATCTATTGAACTTGGAATAATGCATTCCACTACTTCCACATTTGTAGCCCGAACTCTGACCTCTCTAGAGATACAGGCCAATTATGCCCACCACTTTTAACATCGCTAATTGGAGGTTTCACAGGTTCTCACCTCAAATTCAACTAGTTTATTACTTGTTTCTATACCCTTCTCCCCTAGTACAAGTCGGCCAATTTTTGCTTTATATAATTTAAAGCTATGTTATTAACCCAGTTTAAGTCCACACATTTTTATCATTTTGGGAATTGTTCCTTTTTATTAGTTAATTCCTAAGGGTACTTCATTTCTTAAGGAACATTTTTTTTTTTTTTTTTTTTTTTTTTTTTTTTTTTTTATCTTTTTCGTGACCGGCACTCAGCCAGTGAGTGCACCGGCCAGTCCTATATAGGATCCGAACCCGTGGCAGGAGCGTAGCCACGCTCCCAGCGCCGCACTCTCCTGAGTGCGCCAAGGGCTCGGCCCTTAAGGAACATTTTTTTAATATTAATATAAAGACTTGAGCTTTCTTTTGTTTAGAATTTGCCTGATATTTTATTTTCTATTCTTTTACTTGAATGTATCCAATCCCTTAAATTTAGGTATGCCTCTTATAGAGTGTAAAGTTGGCTTTTTTTTTCTCAATCCTATTTAGAATCCCTGTCTTTAAACTGGAGTATTTAGTCTATTTACATGTATTATATTTTTTGATATCTTTAGAGTTATTTCTCTTGTCTTATCTTGGGTTTTTTCTTTGCCTGTTTTTCTATACTTTAAAAATATTTTTTTTCTAGCCTTCCTTTGCATCAATCACATTTTTTTTCCTATTCTTTCCTCCCCTGATCTTTTGGACAGTATATACCCTATAATTATTCTCTTAATTTTTATCCTTAAATATCATTTCTTCCCTTTGATTTTTTTTCTTACAGTTTCTCCATAATGTATTTAGGTGTGCATTTATTTTCATTTGGGTCCCCTTGTGCTTTCAGAATATGGGGGTTCACATCTATTGTGGAGAACTGTTAGCCATTATTTCTTTGAATATTGTGCCTCCTGGATTATCTCTACTCTCTTTTTCTAGTATTCCAGTTAATTCTTCTCATTCTTCCAGATCTCTTAACTTTTTAAGCGTCTCTTCTCTGTCTTCCAATTTATTAATTCTGTTTTCAACTATAAATAGTTTTCTATTTAACTGAGTTTTTAAATTAAGCCACTACATTTTATATCTCCAGAAGTTCCATCTTGTTCATATCTTGTTTAAAATTTTCCTGCTTTTTCCCCAAAGTCTCTTATTCTTTCATCATTCTTTAGATTAATTCTTCTGTCTTTAATAATTTTTAAATACTTGTTTTATAGTCTTGAATCAGTAGTTCTATTATTTGAAGCTACTGAGAATTAACTATACTGTTTGTTGTCTTTGTAGATTCTTGCCTATGGTGGATTTTCTCTTCCCCCACATGTGTTTTATAGTTTTGGGTTGAGCTCATCTTCAGCAAGGCTTTATCTGTAGAAATCTTGTATGGATGGTGTTGAAGGTATAATCTTCCAAACAGTTGCACATTTGCTTCTATCTGGCAAACCTGGGTTATCACTGGCTTCTTTCAATGTTGATTTATAGGATGAAAGATTCCTAGATCACTCAACCAATGCAAACCTATATGAGGCTTTTTTTCCCCCCTCCATCCAAAGCCCAGACCAAGACTGGCAAGCTTTCTTACCATCTCCTAGTCTATGGTTGATTTTTTTTTTCTTTTATGGAGGTCGAAACCATTAATGATCTTGGCTTTATGCATGGGTCTCAGTTCTGCTTTCTTCTTCACTAGAACTCAAGGCCTAATTTCCTGCATCCATGTGGGTTTTCATAAGTCATAGTAAGACCAAAAAAATTCCTCTCAAGCTTGCTAGAATATCAGTTCATACCTGACTTTTTAGCTTTTCTTCCCTCTTAATTTTAAGTTCTTGGGGATTTACTTTTCTTTGTTATAAGCTCAGCTATGTATTTTATGCTACTTTTCAGAAGGATCTTCAGGTTATCTGATCTGCTTTATGCTATAATCCAAAATCCAAGCCTGCTGTTTGAGATGTGAACCTTGCTTCTCTACCAAATCCCATGGACTTGGCATGTTAGACTGTTGCTTTCCTCCTGAAGCTACCTTACCCAAGACTCAGATTTTGAGTCCCTTTCCCTTTATTCCCGTATCTGTCTCAACTTTCAGAGATAATGGCGAGGGTCAGACCCTTTTCCTCTGGCTGTCGATAAGGGAATATTGGCCAACAATAGTCTCCTATCTCATTGCGCTATCAATCCTGCCCTCAGGTACATACTTAACATTGTCTCTAGAAGAGCTTTTTCCAAAAATCCAGATCAGCACCTGCATAACAACCTCTGCACCAAAATGAAAAGTGTTCTATTTTTTTTTTTTTTTTTTTTTAAAGATGACGGCTAAGGGGATCTTAACCCTTGACTTGGTGTTGTCAGCACCACGCTCAGCCAGTGAGCGAACCGGCCATCCCTATATGGGATCCGAACCCGGGGCCTTGGTGTTATCAGCACCGCACTCTCCCGAGTGAGCCACGGGCCGGCCCAAAAAGTGTTCTATTAAAAAAGAAAGTGGGCTATGTTACTCAAAAAACGTCAATGTCATAAAAGTCACAGAAAGGCTGTAGAAATATTATGCATTAAAGTAGTGAATGAACATGATGACTAAGTGCAATACTTTATCCTTGACTGGACCCTGTACTGGAAGGGAGAAAATGCTATAAAATATATTATTGCTTCAATTGACAAAATTGGCATATGAATTCCAGGGTAGCTAAAAAGTGTTATATTAGGGTTAAATTTACTAAAGGTGTTAACTGTTCTGTGGTTATGAGAGTAACTATATTTAGGAAAAACACACAGAGATATTTAGGAAAAGAGGGTCATAATGATGTATTCAATTTACTTTCAAGTGGTACAGAAAAAAATTGTGTGTAGATATACATGCACTCATACGCATATGTATGTGTATATTAGGAAAAGGAGAAAAGATAGAGATCAAACCAAAAGGCAAATGAGACTAAATATTAGCAATGGGTGGATCTGGGGTAAAGGGTATACAGATGTTCCTTATACTATTTCTATGAGTACTTGCAACTTTTCTGTAAATCTGAAGTTATTCACAAATAAAAGTAAAAAACAAAAAACAAAAACAAAAACAAAAAAACCCTCTGCCGTTTCTCCACTGCCTGAGGATATGTATTAGGCCCTTAACAGTCTGGCTCCAACTCTGTCCTAGCTACCATTCCCCTCTCACACCCCAGCAAGCAGCCCAGTGCTTCCTGTTCCCAAACAGAGCACCCTCCCCGCCTTGCACCTGCAGGTCCCTGTGCCTGGAATGTTGTTCAGCTCCTTCCCTGCTCAGAAAATCCCCATTTCCTCAAGGCCCTGCTCAAAATGATCTTTTCCATCAAGTTTTCTGAAAAATCTTTCAGAAAGTTTTTAGTCAAAATTAAGGTGTTCAGAAAGCTAGGAGGAGAGAAACAATATGCTTTGTTTAAATTAAAAACGTGGAAAATAAAATGTTTTGAAAGAATTGTCCAATTTTATCTTGCAACTTTTTCTTAACTCTTAAAAAATTCTTCATAAATTAATGTACGTAGTTTTAAGGTCTTCACTCAACAATGGAATTTGTATTTGAATCCTTCTACTATGTTACAATGTGTTGTGTTACATTACAACATTTTGTACATCCTATAAGACATAATGCTGTATCATGATTATTTCTTCAAGTATTTGTTTCGGCAATCACAAGGTGGAGTGGGAACTATCTTATTCCTCTTTCTATCCCTCTAACACTTGGCAAGATGCCTTATATGTAATTGGCTCTAAATAAATTGAATGGTCATTGTATAAAACAACCTAATTACCAAATTTAATTTTAACATGCACATACACACAACTGTCAAGTGTAACATTGCTATCCTTCTAGCAAACAAATGGCAAAAGCTTAGCAAAAATGTTTTCACTGGACCTACTCTTCCCATGGGCAGTCTAATAAATAGAATCCACTTCTCTCCCGTTCTCATTAGGCAAAATGACGTGTAATGTGTGGGTGAATAAATGGTTATACGCCCATCCGGAGTGAAATCTTTTAGCAGCAAATTTACATACAGCAAAATCTAGTTAAGTTCAGAATCTGAAAATCCCTCCAGACTCAAAGCAATTTGTAAGTAACAAAATTCCATTTTAAAGCTATTTATCTCTGATTTTTTAGACTGTGTTTTAAAAATACTTCTGTCTGTTGGTAAATCAGTCTTTGAACAATCAGTATCTGTGTGGCTTGAGTGTGGCTAGATTTGTCAGATGAATGTGTATAATTCATCTGTCTCTCCATTTAGAAAATAAGTAATGTTATGCTTTGAATCTATGAGGACAATTTTATTAGTGGATATTTAAATAAGCACCATCCATGTACTAGAGAATAAAAGAGTTACTTCTAGGATTTAAACTAAAATTAAAAATCAAAGTAAATTTCTATTTTTATGGTTCACTAACCATTGAAAATGACACATTGCACAACTTTCCCAAATCTCATTTAAACCTTAGCTAAGAATATCCTAACATATCAGTTGTTTCTTGTTTCCTGGAATTTTAATATTTGAAGAGGTGGGAAGAGACATTTTCTGTCTTCATTTAAGGATGGAGTTAAATAACAAGTAAGAATTTTATTTTTTATAACAAAGCTGTAATGTTTTGGGTGTTATTGTGTTTTAGTGTAACGTGAAACCTAAAGATTCTGATATTAATTTAGATATCTCAGACCACAGTCTTTATAAATAAAAAGTCTAAATTTTTACTCTATTACATGCTAATCCTCTTCTTCATGTTACAATGAACATGAACATTTGATTTCTCTGCAGTATAGCTAGTTCTTTTCACTATTTAAAAATTAAGAATGTGCCACAACCAGAATTCTTAAATTACAGAGCTCAATGATTATATTCGATATAAGATCCTCTGATCCACAATTACGGACTGATGAGGACATGCTGTTGACTCAAAAGGCCGAGAAGCTCTATGTGATGACCCAGAGTAAACCCTAACTCCTTGAGTTCTAATAATTAACCACAGCACATTATTTTCTCTCCCCTTCCTTCACTTCACCTTTGCCCCACATATGACATAAAACTCAGAACTAGAGACAACTTGCCTGGGAGAGAAGAGAATTAGAGCAATCATAATTGCTGTGGGCAAACACTTGCAGGTCTCAGCTCCAGAGGGCAGAGCCCAGGGGTGGAATTCATAGGGATAATAACACCAGCTCAGTGTAAAGACTTACCGACATACACTGCTACTGCTTGGTAGAATGGGCGGCTGTGGGAGAATCCAACATCCCATCACGGGAACTGGTCAAGGAGCAGCAGGTGACCATCTGCCAGGCTGTTATCAGGGGCATTTCAACATTGGACCAGACAACCCTACAGTAAGACAAAGTCTGAGACTCTATAATTCTGCAGTGCTGGAGATTTAATGCTTACAACATTGTTGCCATTCAGTCTGGATCCTGCTACTAAGTCTCATCAGACATTTTGTCAGTAGAGTTTAAAGTCACTGGAAATGGTTACTGCACCTATGTGTCAGTTTCTTGATCTATAGAGTGAGAGGATTTGATGAATTGATCTTTAGAATTCTATCTACTTCTAGCCAGATTCTGCACCAATATGGAGTGAACCACTGTACTTACCTTACTAACCCTATTTGGTTAACATTTAAGAAATGTAATAAATGCCTGACATTTTCAACAACACGTATAACCTTTGGGAATTAGTTCATTCTCACTGATTCAATTTTAGTCATTATGATTGCTTTTGTCAGTGGAGGAAAATAATGTCACATAATTAAAATAATAAATAACCTCCCAAATAATTTATGTTTACTAGTCTTGTGACAGAACCTTCAGCTATATTTTGTTAGAACTAAATTAAAAATAGCACATAATTTGCAGCTCTTGCAACTTTTCACAATTTAAAAGTCGAAGATGTGCTGTGACCAGAGTTCTTGAATTATAGAGCTCAGTGATTACATTTAATATAATATCCTCTGGTCTACAATTAGAGACAGATAAGGACAGGCTATTGACTCAAAAAGGTTGGAAAATTGCCTATGTCACTTGCAGACTTCTGGGACCAACATACCACAGGCCACTTGAGTACAGAGATGCATCTTCTAGGCTTGCCAATATCGCACTCCATTCAACTGAACTAATACTCAACCTCTGAGGTTCTTATCCTCTCACGGATTCAGTCTGTGGGATTCTTAACAACTCACCTCTGAGAGAGCCAACACTCCAGCAAATGTTGATGCCTGAGCCTCTGAGACCAACACTACATAAGCTGTACAGGGGCTGAAACTGCACCTCTAGCTCAAGACCATCCCAAGTAGTGGCATGTGCAGAAACTCCTGCAAGGACACCCCCACCTCAGGTCTGGTGAGCTGATGCTTCCACCATCAGGGCCAGTGATCACTTTCATTCCTTATCAACTTATTTTTTTAATCAGTTAATACCCAAATATAAGCCCACCTCAGTCATTGATCCTCTAGCATGATTATCCCACTGCCCTTTGGATGGGCTCTCTGTTCCTCAGCACCTGCCCAAGCCCTCTTGCACATGCCCTCTCGAACTGTTACTCCATAATCAGCAAACTCCCAAATATCATCAACCTGCTCTCTGAACAGTCCCTTCACCTTGTTGCTCTAACTAAAACCTGGCTTTTCCCTGAAGACACTAGTTCTCCTGTGGACCTCTCAAGAGGTGGTTATTTATTCTCCCACACCAGGTGGAGAAGGGGGTTGGCGTCCCACTGTCCCCCAGTGCCATTTTGAGACACTTAGTTCTCTAATGTCTTGCAACACTCTCCTCTGAGCAAGTGTCAAACCATTTGGTAACACCTCCTCCCCTCCCAGGTAGCTACCATCTCTGGGCCTCCCATTCACTATTTGGGGCTGCTCCTCTCAACCCCAAACCCAGCCAATCTCTGCAGTGATTTTGAAGTCCAGAGCTGACTCATGTGATAATCTGGCCTCTGGTTCTCAACCTGCTCGTGTCCAATGGCCTTTAACTCTTCTCCAGCCCTTCTACCAACTCTTGAGGTCACACCTGCACCTTGTCATCATGTGTAATGGCTGTATTGCCAAAACCACCGATTCATGCATCCTGCTCTCTGACCACACCGGCCTCTCCTTCAACTTGTCCCTCACACTATGACTATTCTGTGTCTGAATTTGGATTTGCAGTCCATTAACCTCCTCCACTTTCTACCAATTCATCAGCTCTCTTCTTTCATCCCTTTCTTCCTTCCCCAGCTAAAACCCCATGGCCTGTCATTTGCCTTTGCACATGGTATTCTCTCAACCTAAGATGGTTTTTGCGCACCACTTTGCTGGTTAATTTCTATTCATGATTTAGATTAGTGTTGATCAGTGAAACTTTCTGCAGTGATGCAAATGTTATATACCTGTGCTTTCCAACAGTGTAGGCACTAGCCCCATGTGGCTGTTGAGCACTTAAATGTGGCTAGTGTGACTAAACAACTGGATTTTAAGTTTTATTTAATTTTAATTAACTTAAATAGTCACACGTAGTGGCTGTCATTTTTGTCAGTGCAGCTTTAGATCTTACTCAAGCCGAGCTTCTTCAGGCAGCCTTCCCTAATTCCCCATCTAAATTCAGGGTCCTCTGTTATTTGCTATCATGTAAGGCTTATCCCTGCCTTCAGCACCTATCTTAGTTTGTAATTATATATTCATTATGTAATTATTTGATTGTGTCTGTGCCTGCTCACCCTTTTATCCCCAGCATCTAGCATAGCCCCTGGCATACCATAAATATTTTTCAATGTATAAATGAATGAATGAATGAATGAATGAATGAATGAACATTGTGAGAGGATGAGGACAGGGTGCCGATTAAAACTGCTGGCAATAATCTTTAGTGGATAATCTTCCTGGTCCAAAGAAAGATGACTGCACTCCTGGAGTTAGGGGTGCCACGGAAGAGTCAACTGGATGGCCTGTCTCCTAGGCCTATTGGCCAGTGCTGGTGCCAATGGCTGCAGCTGTGACACTGACTCCCAGACCAAGGGCAAGCTCCTTTGGTATCACCTCATTATCTGTATCCTATCAGGTTACCATTAGTCAAATTTCAACTGTCAAAGCAACAACCTCCTCCTGCAGAGCTATGAGCCTGATCGGTTATTCTGATATACTTTGCCTGCTACTGATTTTTTATAACTTTAAAAATACTGGGATAATATATTCAAAAGTAAAGCACATTATTTCAACACCTGATTTACTCAATTTAACATATGGCTTACATTTTAAATGTGTTTTTAAAAGAGTACATATTCTCAAATTGATGGAATTATAATTTCCCCTATTTCAGGGTTACATAATTAAACGTAGGCACATAATTTTTGCGGAACAGATACAATATAATCTAGAATATCCTGAAAGATTCCTGCTGCATCTCCTGCTGATATTCACCTCAGGAAAAAAAATTGTTTTTTAAATCAAACCTCAAGGAGGTCCTTCCACATTTAACATTTCAATTTTTCCAGTAACAAGTTTGAGAATTCCTTTCTAATGTCAACAATTTTAGAGGACTCTCCATTTTATAGTAATTGTACTTTTAGTATTCAGTTGAGTGAGAAAACATAATAAGAGCTTCTATAAACTCAGTAATGTTTTGAAATGGATAGTCTATTAATCACCACAGCACTTACATATACTTAAAAAATAAGAGTACACATATACACATCCATTATTTATTTACAATATAAATGATACTTGTAGTGGAAACACGCACTTGCTCCCCTACCTGTATATCTCCATCAGCTTCCAGTCTGTTTTTGTTATGTATTTGGTGGCACAGTATCTCAGAAACTGATCCAGTATTTAGTTAGAAAATGAAGCTGCCAAAAGGGGACAATCTTAGGCAAAATACAAAAAATATATATCTTTACAGATAGAGCATATTATACACGCTCTTGACAAGGAAATGGTAGAACTTGGAGATATTCCAAGCATTCATCTGGGCTATTTCCTACAATGCAATCGAATTGTATCTAAATCATTCATAACAGAAATAGCTGAATGATTTACATGCATTCAACAATGAAACAATGTTACTATTTCACATTGATTTTCACACAGAAAAAAAAAAAAAAACAATGTTATCTCTCCAGTTATGACTATTGCCATTGAAATTCTCAACCTCAAAATCCTTTCGTTTTCCTTCCACTACCTATCAGTGTGTTGAGGAATACAAAAATCTAGTCAGTGTTCATATCTGAACAGACCAGCCTATCAGATCATTTCCTAGATAGGAGCACCTGCCATTCACTGATTCGAATTACATATTAGCCACAGAGCATTCAGTTATGACATATTTCTTTCACTCTTTTTGTAATGATGGTTTATATTGGTTTGGTTTTTGCATATAAATACCATCATTCTTAGAACTCCATCCCAACCCTATCTAGTTATGATAAGCATAACATCAGTGATTCATGAGGACATAATCTTAAAAACGTTCCCATTTTAAGAGCTGCCTTAATTTTGAAAAATATTTCAATAGAAATATTGCATTCATATTTCAATAGAAACATACCTAGACAACAACAAAAAAGCAAACTTCTTTTGGATGGTAGTTATTAGGACCCTGCTATTAAATGTTGCTCCATCTGTAGTTAATTTTCCTATATCTTTGAGCTTTAGTTCTAGAGCTTCTGATTTTGTAAGGCATCTTAAATGAGTTATAGAAATACATCTACTGCTCTAGGACCAGGTTTATTTAGTTTGTGCTGACTCTGAACTTCTGAATCATATGTTCATCACCTTCTTAATCGTGTAAAATCATAACCCTCTGGTGCCTACCTCAAGTTCCTTCCTGCTCCTAGCCCTCTACAAACAAGTCTATTTTTACCTATATTCAAAAAGGAAAGCACCCTAGTTTTAAAGACTTGTACTTTGCAATGGTCTTCTTGACCCATTCCTCCTCTAAGACACATAGTGGCAATTCAACTGGCAGCAACCTGTCCAGACAGCAAACTGCATGCCCGCTTTAATTTCTACATGGCCAGGTTAAATTACATGTCTTGGGGAGATCTCTGATCTACTCCTGTCTTCTTACATTGATTGATATTCAGATTCCTCTGTTAACTCAACAATTAATACTAATCTGTTACATATCACAACTCATAAAAGATTATTTACAAGACTGGCATAATGGGTATTTCCAAGATTATAGCTTAATGGGTACTAGAATAAATATTTGTTAAAAGAATGAATGAATCAACTTAGAGTCTGAAATGAGAAAGCCAAATGGTCAGATCTCTCTTCTGTAACCACAGCATGGGGAAGGCATTCTGCCTTGTACATTGTTGTGTCATCGCTCTGCCGGCATTCCAGTGGGAAGTCAACACATCCAAGGGATGGTATTAACAGCCCCGCGTGCTGACCTTTCGCAACACTGAGACAAGCAAGGAATGGTATTAAGTGCTCTGCATACACTGTAATGTGAAATATAACTTGTTAATCTATTTTTCTGAATCAGTGAAAATTTCCTTTAAGATATGAACTAAAATCAAAGACAACCTCTAAGCGCCATCCCGTGAAGCAATCTGCTACCACAATGATGGGTTGTGTCTTCTGTCCCTGCTGCCACTTTGTCATCCTTCACTTTTCTACTCTTCCTCTGCCTCACTAACCAAAATCTGAGCTTACTCAAGGATTTCCCCATTCTTAGGGGTGTGTGTGTGTGTGTGTGTGTGTGTGTGTGTGTGTGTGTGTGTGTGTGTTTCTTAGCTTCAATAAAAAACATGTGTGACATATCAAGTAATTCCTTCTCACTCTATGAATAGAAATCCAAAGGATGGTTTCCAAAGAATTATCAAAGCACACACAAAAATTTACATTATACTCCAGTGGGTAGCAATGGATTGAAAACATTATCAGTGCTTTATAACGGTGGGGGAAATCCCAACTATATAACAATAAGACTATAAACACAATCTCGGGCAGTGAAAAAGTAAGAACCCAGATTCCACAACTTGAATTGCTGAACTTTTTACATAGCTGGCCAGCATTTTTTCACCTCATTTAATTTACTAATTTATGATTATTTAAAGCAAAATTGTGCATACAGTTGGCAAAAAATATCAGCATACCTAGAAAATATTTTTGTATTTTACATGCTAATACCTTTACCCTCGCATAAAGTTTGCCTTTGAAAATAATTTAGAACCCTATGATTAATATTCCAGATTGATATAAGTATAAATATATACAAATATACACATACATGTTTCATTTTATTATAATCCATTTGAGATTAAACTGAGAAAGTCTCTGTATAACAAACATATATACAAATCCCAGCCAATGATCCATTTCTAGGGAATGTTAAATAAACCAAATTCTGGTTTGGCCAAAGAAGTTAGATAGTCCCTAGGAGTTTTCTTCAGCCTCAGGTGTAACTGAATATAAAATTTTCTATCTGGAATTTCAGGGGCAATTAAAATTCTTAATAATTCTTTTTCCCCTTGGCTGTACCTTTATTGGTTGGCAATTAAAGACTTGGCTTTCAACCAACATAGGAAAAAAAATACTTCTTTCGCAGAAAACTTGTGATGACAGATGTCATTTTTCAGCACTCAGATGCCAATGAGAATTGACCCCAATAGTCATAAGCAATAAAGCTCTGTATAGATAAAATTCTACTTAGTGGAGGAACATTTTCCATTAGGAAATTCCTTTTAATAAGAAATAACTAGAAACTACTTGTTGTTTTCTCTGCCAGGGAAACAGTCCTTTGACAGACCCTCATTCCAGGCCCTTCCACTGTGACCTCTCTATTGTACCACCAACTCAACGAAGTGGTGACAGGAGCCATGGCCTGAGCCATGGCAGTGACTCAGCAGGCCCCAAATGTCTCCAAGTTTCTAAGGCCACCCCACAATTGTATGGCAGCTTTAGTCAGGCTTATGGAGAGAGCTGTCTGATCTCATCGCCACAGAACAAGACAGGGTTTTGCAGAGCATTCTTTTTCAGTCTCTTTAAAGAGTACAATCAAGTTCACATGAAGACTAGAAGCTGATTTTTAGGGAAGTTAGCCTCTCGAAATATGGGCTGTATCGAGTGTCCCTGAGACAGTCCTTCGCCCATTGCTGCGGTCTAAAAACAATGCACACAAAGGATGAAGGACAACTTTGAATAATTAGCACAATACTCAGGACTAATGATAAGGTCGTTCAAGTTACACATCAGCCTACTCAAAGCAAACATTTTCTTCCTGAAAAGAGTTGATCAGTGTCACTGTCCAGCGAGGTATTGATTTTCAAACTAAGCCCGATTAAGCTGGGCTGGTGGCAATAACTCCTACAGAAACGAGCATATACTTCTTCTGTGCATCTGACCGCCCAGCCCAGGGATGAGTACACAGTACTAATTGAATTGCATTTAGTACTGTTTGCACTAACAGGGCACCAAGCTTCAGAACAGACTGCAGCTCTGTGGGGCAGAGGTCAGGCCCTGCTCCCCACCCCGTGGCCTGGGTCAGCCCCTGTTGTCACAACGCGCCCGAGGCTTCATCAGCATCACCTCTGACTCATATTTAACATTCACTAGCAAGATGGATTCACCAACAATGAGAACCTGGAAGAGGGCCAGGCGATTGGGAGGAAAGCAGTGCCTGCTACCACACGGCTCGCTAGGCCAGACGTTTATGGGAAATGGCTGACAGCAGGATAAACACACGGCTCCTTTTTTGGTGAGCTGCAGAGGAAGAAGGGTGGACAGAATAAAGTCTTTAGGGGTACACTTCAGACAGTTCAATGGAGCTGTGGGCTGCTAGAAAACAGCATCAGATGTAGACAACAAAGTGGCACCTTTGGAGAGGGTGTGTCCCTCCCCTGGCAAAGGCACCAGCAGACTGGCAAACAGCGTCACCCACAGTGCCACCCAGAGGAAAGGCTGTAGGTGGATACGTTAAGGGTGAGAGGCAGCTGGTCAGAGACTTCTCAGGTCTCCACAGCCTCACACAGAGACACAGGAGGCACCAGTGCGCACCCACTTCCCATCTTGGCACTTCTCAAGCCCACTGAGCAAGTCAAGGGGCTTTGTCAGCCATGAACATAAACCACAAGAAGGAGAGGAGCTGAGGGTCTGACAGTCCCCCGTGGAGCACCCCGACGAGAGGTGCAGTTAGGTGAGCAGGGCATGTATGTTCCTCCCCCTGGCCGTTGAGCTTGGTTTAGGATTTAAGGCAGTCTTTGTGTTTGAGACTTATTTAGCACAGATAAGTTTAATGTAGCATCGGGAAGAATTATGAACTCTTTACATGACTTTTCAGAACAGCTGAATCAGCCCAGTGTCGGAAAGTAGCAGTCAGCTGAGATAAGGGGCCACTCTAGGAGCAAATGCCCTTGGGCCAGAAAAACAAGAACAAGCATGAGCAAGAGGCAGGAAAGTGAACTCCACAAACACAATCCATGATTTATGGCTGTGAGACAATGCTGCTCTTGCCCGGACCATAAGCTCTGCAAACCACAGCTCACAGGAAGGTGGGTGCAGTGGCCCCCTGGAGAAGGGTGGTCAGTAACAGGAGTGAAACTCCAGCCCACTTTATGTGTCCTTCAGTGCTCCTGGGTCACTGCCGGGCCTGTCCTTGGAGACCATACTGTCTTGATCGTGCAACATACGGAAAGCTGTGTTCAGATTGAATGGTAGGGGATTACACCTAAGAGGCTACTAGTAAAATTTTCTGGAAAAAGAAACATAATTATTTTTTAAGCATGAGTGAAAAAGGAAGAGTTTCTTTGTTTCTAACTGGAAAGCTTTGCAAGTTATTGACTTCTTGAGGAAAATCAGGACAATCTGGTACACAGTTTGGCTTGAGTTATGATTTCCAACCCTTTTCATGAAAGCCTATCACTCTGAATTGGACACCTCAGTGTTGGCTCTTAAACAGAACCTCTTATATTTTGGGGTCTTATATGAGCTGGACCCACATAGGTTGAGGCAGAGGGTGGAAAACATTGCCTCAACCTGAATTGGCAGGTTATGATTCAAGATCATATTTTTAGAGATAGCAAGTGTATTAGTCCATTTTTGTTGCTTTTAACAAAATACATGGGACCAAAATAACAAAGACAAAATTTATTGCTTACAGTTTTGGAGGCTGAGAAGTCCAAAGTCCAGGGAACACATCTGGTGAGAGTCTTGATGGTGGCAACAAAAATGGTAAAAATGGCAGAGCAGAAAGAGACAGAAAGACTCTCATGTGCTCTCCTTTTAAGGCCCTCAGAACCATGCCCCTGACTACCATTATTAATCCATTAACTATGTCATGGTCCTACAATCTAATCACCTCTTCAAGGCTCCACCTTTCAATCACCATAATAGGATTTCCCATCCTGTCAACACTGCTACAGTGGGGGCCAATCTTCTAATACCTAGGACTTTGGGGGACACAATTTAAGCTTCAGTGACTTTGGGGGGGACATTCAATCCACAGCAATGAGTTTTCAGAAAACCTTTGAGTAAAGCAAATAAAAGGCGTGGGTCTAAACACAGCCTTGCAAAAGTGGAAATAGGACACAGGAAATGGAGAGTTGAAGAAAACAAAACAAAACAGATTGCCAGAATGAAAAAGATAGAGAGAGAAGTAGAAAGACTGGAGGAGACACTCTAAAGAAAATCATGAGAGAATAGGATTGTGGCTTTATGGCTTTATTTTCAGTTAGTGTCTCACACGGTCCATTTAGCACATTGCAAGGTTCCCACACATGCTGGTCTGCTCCCTCAAGTATGAGGGAAGAGGTAAGTGAACTGCACCCAGACTTCTTGCAGCTTTCACCCCAATATCAGACATCTGTGAGGTGGAGGCAGAGGTAGGAGGAATTGTAGGGGCTGTGTAATTACTGGGCACTACAGCCAATGGAACACACTGGTCACAGGGAACTGTGTAGTTGAGTTCAACCATCCTAACTCGCTTTGCCAGACCCTGAACTGCAGATGCCCAGATGAATGACACATGGTTCCTGTCCTTAGGAGCTCACCATGAAAGGAGGAGACAGATTAGTAAACTGAAAACCGTGACTCAGCACGTACTGGGATACAGACAAGAACCAGGGCTGCAGGGCCAAGGGAAAGGGCCCCTCACCCAAATGAGAAGGTCCTGACTTCAGTCCCCAGAACAGCGTACAAAACTCTTCCTCCAAAGCAGCTTGGGACTTCAGCTGGTTTTGAGGGTATCATCATTTCCAGCTGTCTCTCACAGCTCTCTCTATTTTCTCATTGGCTCCTTTCATTCCAGGTCTCTCCAATCCTATACACATTCCCTTCCAACTCTGCTATGCCTTCAAGCTACTGGCTGAGCCTTTTTCTTTTACTGCTAAAGCAAAGCATACAATTTCCTACATTGCCTCTCCACCCTCTCATTTTTTACCCACCCCTTAACCTTAAATTCTCATCCATACCACCTTACAGTAACCTCCCTCTTGAAGAACCACCCGTGACTTTCTTATCACCAAATCCAATGACCTCATTGACTTTTCCTAGAGCTGGCTCTGGTAAATAGCACAGAACAAATTGAAACTCTCTCCTCCTTCAGCTTCCCAGGCCTGTCTGCCCTTGTTCATTCCGTACTTCTTCTGTTTCCTTCATTAGCACCAATACCTTTTCCCATTCCCTAAGTGGGAGTGTTCCCCAGTGAACCACCACAGGGAGCTCACCTATGTCCAGAGTTCCACCTCTTCTGCCTGCTGATGACACCCAGTTCTTTATCCCTCATGCTGATCCTTCACCTTATTTCTAGCCCAGAATTTCCATTTGCATATTGATGAGGTCTACACCCACTGTCATCTCTTTCCCTCAGAGTTCCTAGCACAGTGGTGCATTACATAGGTACGGACACAATAATATTAGCCAAATGATGAATGAATGAAATATCCCAGTCCACTGCAGAAAGCCCTACCTTGTCACTTCCGCCTTTCTTTCCTGACCCCGTTTACTGGCCCATTGTTGTCTTCAAAGAGGCAGACAGTTTAGGACCACAGAGGAGTTTCACACACACAGCCTGATAACGGAGCCTGCACCAGCCTCCCAGAGAGTGATGTTGCTGTCTTACACCTCTCCATTCTCTTTTCATTGCCCCGTTTTCTTTCTTGGTGAAATAGAACACACAGGATCAGTCCTTGCGGCAAGTAATATTATTCATAGTAACATTTTTCTGTCTTGTAACTGACTGGCATCAAGACCGACATAGGAAGTGATTTATACCTCAGCTTCAACATGCCCTTTCCCACAATCCTTAACCCCAAAACAGCAGTAACAACAATAATAGCGCTGACAATATGCCAGGCCCCATGCTGTGCTAAGTACTTTTCATGCATTGTCTTTCTCAAAAACCTTAATAGGAAGAAAGCAGAAACAGAGACTTAGGGAGGTTGAAGTAACTGGCTCGAGGTAAGTGGTAGAGCCGGGCTACGAATAGACATGAAAACACCCCGCTTGTAACCACTGCGCTACACAGCCTCTCGGGTCAGGTTTACTGGATTCAGTAAGAGAAGGCTTGAGTTGGTTCATGTCTACAAATAATTGAATGCTTGTTACATGCTGAGGGTTGTGGGATATAAAGGTATGAAAAGATCAAGCCCATGATCTCAAGGAGCTTATCATCTAGAGAAGAAGCACCAAAATGAGACCCATGGCTGCGAAGTGAAACAAGACTTTCAGATGAAAAGGGTTACATTTACACAAAGCACACACAGTTCAGTACTACATGTCCCCCTGCCCTTGAAGAACATCCCAGCTGCTAGAATTTTGACTATGCAGTGTTTCAGATTTAGTTTCCCCTCCTCTTTGATCAGGCTCCTCTGTCTTTCTAAAGCTCATACTATACATATAATTTCCATTCAAATTCAAAATCTTTCCGATGATTATAGTGAATGCAATGTTATTCAAGGATTTTTTTTTTTTCTGAAAGAGCACCTATCTGACATGCATTTTTAATTTTATGTGCAATATGCAAATGTCATCACTGTAGTTGTTAACTGCAGTGCAGGATTGCAATTAACTATGGAGCTGTGCATTTTAGTTATATGCTAATGCTAATGAGATTTTCATAAAGCAAGTCCAATTACCAGCCCTATTTTTTAACTGCAAGAGCTAGTGCAAAGCAAAGGTGTTGACTTTCTTTGGAATAAATTGCCCTTTGTCCTTGTCTTCTTCATCATATTCAATCACCCTAAAAAGTAACTCCTGCTACTTTGAATATTTTATCTTGCCTTGCTCTCCAGCACAATATTAATAGAGACTGTGGGCAAGATTGTTTAGAAACCAATTTACACTGCACAGGCAGTGAGAAAACTTCCTCCAAATGTAAACTGCTCCAGCAGAGGAGCAGAGCTTTGAATAGTCAAAGTAAACAGGACCTGGAGGAGACTAAAGACTCAGACAGTGAGTTAGCAAAAATAAACCACAAAAGAGCACATACACAGTGTAGCCTTGGACCAGGAAGTGCAAGCTGTGAATGGGTATTTAAACTCAGATTTATGGTCTGTTGTGTCCCTGGTTGAGAACAACCACCTTGGAAGGATAATCATTCATTAATTTATTCATTCAGAAACACAGTTGTGGGACTTCTACGTGCCAGATACTGAACTAGACACTGAAGCTTCAAATATAAATAAGATGGAGGAAGGGAGGAGGCTTTGGGGAGTTTGAAGTGAAGGGAGATTTTGTATTTTATTTCTGTAGTAATTGATTCTTTACAAAAAGAAAATGTCCATGAATTACTTGAGCAGTGAAAGAATGAATAAGCACAATGCCTGCCATCAGTGAGCTTATATTCACGCAGAAGGATACAAACATGTAAAATAACTTTGCAATAACATGTGACACACAATGTATTTTTAGAAGGGGACAAAATGAAGGATAAGATCAGTTTGTGGAAGGGAGCTGAAGGGGGACAAGAATCTTCACAAATGATAAGAGATTCTTGAGTTGATCCTCCAAGGTGGATGAGTATTTGCTAGAAGAACACAGTGAGAGGTCAGTCCAGAAAAGAACCCCGTGAAGAAAGCACAGAGGGGTGAAACAGCCCAGGTGTCTGCAAGTGAATCAGGGTCCCTGGAAGCAGAGAGTGTGAAGCGGACTTGAGATGAAAGGTGAAGTTGGAAAGGAGCCACAGGGGTTTTAAGCAGGAGAATAAGCAATCAGGTTTGCCTCCCAGAGTTGCCCCTTGGCAGCAAGGCGGAAGGCAGGGGAGTAAATCACCCACCCACGCTTCTTTTCTTGGCTACCTTTTGCAAGAAACTTTTCTCTATTTGACTGAGACCCTGAGACAAATGATCAGGTTATATTTTCCCTTAAGGGGACATTTTCTGTGCCCTGTGGAAGGCTATGAAAAAAACCAATAGTCTTTTTACTTTTAATATTTTCTTTCAGAAAGCAGAAAGAAAATATGGGAGATAGGAATGAAAGCTTGATGATGTTGTCTGAGTGTCTTTTCTAGTCTGAGTCAACTTCTAAACAAGGTAAAAGGAGCATAGGAACAAAAGCACAAGAGAAGAAAAAGAGGGGGGAAAATAAGGGAAGAGAGAATGATAAAAACATGAACAAAAACTGACTAGAATTATGTACGGGCAATGGGGCTACCTTTCCTTCTCTTCTTTCCAACCTGCCCCCAACCCCTACCACCTCAACCAGGGAGAGGAAAGCCAGGAATTAGACAAGGACACTGGGACATGACATCTTCTCAAGTTATGTTAATGGGAGCAGACTTCCATTAGGCATAGAAGTGGAAGGAGCTCCACTCCATCGTAACAAGGATGAAAGGTCAAACATCTCAGTACACAGGCAAGTAAATGCAGTGGTGGGGAGTCAGGGAGTTTCTATCAGATGTCTTAATTGTAAAGTATATTTTAATTGTAAAGTATGAAGTAAAGTGATCTGCTGAGAGTAGGGGTGGAAATTCAGGACAATGAAAAAGTTCGATCAGGTAGGCAACGGGGTTTATCCAGGATTGGGTTTTTTGCTAGATAACTTCAGTGGAAGGATCAAGACTGAAGAAAGTTTAGGATATAGGCAATATACTCTGGATAGGAAGAAGCTCAAGACAAGAGTGGCTGATGACTAGGCAGAAAGGAGAAAGGAGGGATATGGGTAACTGAGGGCAAGCTGGAAGATGGGAGACAGTCAGAGGGGCAGTTGTCTGCACTCGTTATTTCAGAGAAAGAGCAGCTTTAGGTGATCTCTGGGTCCAAGCTGTGACAATGGAAGTCAGGGATGGAATGGAGAAGGTCACTGGAAGATGAGAAGGTCAAAGAACCAAGTGGTCAGTGGTTACATGGGTCAGTTGTAAAGAATGTGAGACAAACGCCAAAGTCTTCATGACTGAAGAGGACTGAGCAGAAAACCAAAGAGAACAACATCACTGAAGGGCAGAGGGTGTTTGGCCTGTGACATGAGCCTTCAGGGAGCAGGAGTCCTGAGGAAGACACTGAAGACATCTAAGTAACAGCCTTCCCTCACCCTCTTGCCATTTTTTCTTGCTGAGAAAGCCGTTCTCCCCCTTAGAGGCCACACATACTAGATGATGCCCCAACTCCAGAAAATAGGACTAGGGAGCAATACGCCAGGACTTCTAGGAAAGACTTTTTACATGTTAAGAAATTACAGAGGAGGAAAAATTGCCCTTTCTACCTTTGGACATTGAAATAAGCTGAATAATGGCTTCAAGAGATATCAAGTATAAATGTTATCTTGTATGGGAAAAGGGTTTTGCAGATATGATAAGTTTAGGGCCATGAGATGGACAGATTATCCTGAATTGTCCAGGTGCACCCTAAATGCAGTTACAAATGTTCTTATAAGGGAGGTAGAGGGAGATTTGATACAGAAAAAGACGAGAAAGAGAGAGAGAGAGAGATTAGGCAACGTGAAGAAGAGGCAGAGATTGGAGTGATGTGGTCACAACCCAAGGAATGTTGGCCTCCACCAAAAGCTGGAAAAGGCTAAGAACAGATCTTCTCCTAGAGCCTTCAGAGGGTGTATAGTCCTGCTAATACCTTGATTTCAGCCCAGCGATTCTGATTTCAGACTTCTGGCCTCTAGACCAGTGAGAGAATAATAAATTTCTGTTGTTTTAAGCACCAAGTTTATGGTATTTGTTACAGAAGCCATAGGAAACTGATACAGACATAGGTGTGAGGAATGTAATATTTGGAGTTGCAGCAGCTATATTGGAATTATGAGGGAACAAGTCTGAGAATAAAATTCAACATCCTAGAGAACATAGAGCAGAAAGATGGAAAGACCTGTTGAATTAGCAATTATCACTCAACCTTTTGACTTATTATGTAAAATAATAAATACCCTTGTTGTTTATGGTTATTCTAGATGGTTATGCTGTTACTTGCAGCCAAAAGCATCCCAATAGATACAGGTCTATCCAAAAGTGTTGGAGAGTCATGACTGAGAAGCAGCAGTGAGTATTAAGGAAGGGACTGGACTTACTTGCCAACCCTGCAAAGAGTACACAGAATATGGGAAATGAGCAGTTCCCATTTGAGGGGGGAGTAGAACAGATAACTCAGAGGAGAGCCAGAAGGCTAAGAAAATGGTCATGGAAAAGCTTTTAGGAAAAGCGGCATTTGCTAATTATGCAACAGGATTTTTAGAGGGCAGTGAAAGTGCTTAGGTGGGAGGTGTACTTAGAAAATGATTATGTGAATCAGTACAGAGAATTATTGTGATAAGATTATATAAGATGGAGCGGGGAATAGGAAGAGACTTGCACTTTGGACAGTGACCAAAGAAAACAGGTATGGAGCTTGGTAGATTCAATCAGCCCCAGGGTTGCCAAGAAAACATTTTCAACAATGCCAGGGCCAAAGTGTTTTTTAGACTTTAATCTTATAAAGTTTATCCATGGAGTTTGTTAAACATGTTTAACATTCCCAGGCTCCAGCACCAAGATCCTGTCTCAGTAACCTTGGTAGTGTCCAGAAATCTGCATTTATAATGAGCATCCCAAGCGATTCAACTGCAGTTGTTCTGGGACCACATTTGAAACACACTGTCCAGAACAGTGGTTTTCAAATGTGTTTTTGACTAAAATCTACATTAAGAAATACATTTTATGGCATAGGCCACATGTATATACCCACATGCATGTGCACATACACATGTGTGCATGCACAAGGTAGGTAAAACAATCCAGCTTAACAAAATAACAGCTTATTTTTCATTCACACAAAGTACAAAGCTTATGTCCCTCGTCAGGTGACTGTAGCAGGTGGCATTCCTCCAAATGATGGCTCAGGGACCCAGGCTGCTTCCACACTGTGGCTCTTGAAGCCACATGATTTCAGAACTTGTGGATTCAAGATTGCCCTGGTGTCATCCAGCTGGCAAATGGAAAGAAGAAAGAGTGGAGAGCCTGTGTGAGATGGTTTTATGTGCCATATCTAAAAGTGGCATACATCCCTCTGGACATACTCCATCAGCCAGGTCTCAATCATATGGCCAGTTGTGAAGGAGACTGGGAAACAGAGAGGTGCCCACAGATATTGCTAAGCACCGTCAGGCTCTTCACTTTACACAAGACGAGATGTGGGTATTTAACTGAAACCAAGGTTTCACACAATAATGCTTATTCCTATCACATCTGACATCCTCTGATATTTTTCTATTTTGTTCCATTTCATTCTACTTTATTTTTCAAAATGCCAGCCTCCACAACTAAATCAATTTTATGTTCTGCTAAACAATTCACAGTTTGGAAAGTGCTGTCCTGGAGGATGTTGGCATTTTTTCCAAACAAGTAGCCCCACAGTTCAAGGGATTCTATATTCTTCGAATATATATCCAGCGTCCCCAGTGTCAGGCACATGGCAGGTGCTCAGTGAGTAATTGTGGTGGTGAAAGAGAAGGGAAGAGAGAAAAACTAGAAGGGCTCTTCATCACTGGAGAGTGGCAATTTTTTTTTTTTTTTTTTTGCAATTAACAAGTGTAAAATGGCCTCATTTTGGTATTTTAGTTAAGATTCTAGAATTGAAATATGCCACTGGAGTAAGATGAGGGAGGAAAAAAGTGCTGGAGGGAGAGTGTGTATGAATTAAGGGCAGGACATAATCTACAGAGATGTTCTGCTGTGCTTACTCTGTGGTTTGCTTTCTCCCTGCACTTGGACAAGACAGGCAAGACTGACCAGACAGGCTAACTTCACCAGGTTGGAAGTGCCAGAAACCCAGAGCTCCAGAAGTTTCCATAGAGGTTTCTTACCATTTTTGGTCTGGACTGACCACATGATTTGTTATTAGATTAATGACCCTCGACTGTATTTCTGAAGCTCCAGCTAGGAAATGGAGGTGGGCAGGTGCTGTGGATGGAATGTCCCCCCTAAACTCATGGAGCTTGACCCCCATTGTAACAGTGTTGAGAGTAGGAAATCCAACTACGGTATTTGAAAGGTAGGGCCTGTAAGAGGTGATTAGATTGTGAGGACTGTGCCCTTGTGAATGGATTAATCCACTCATGGATTAATGGGTTAGTGGGGAGTAGATTGGGGGCTTTATAAGGAGAGGAAGAAAGCACGTGGAAAAACACTCTTGCTCAGCCCTCACCATGTGATATCCTGCATTGCCATGGGACTCTGTAGAGTCCCCTCCAAGAAGAAGGCCCTCACCAGATGTGCCCCCCAGACCTTGGACTTCCCAGTCACCAGAACTGTAAAAAATACATTTTTTAAAATAAATTACCCAGTTTCAGGTATTCAGTTATCAGCAACAGAAAAGGGGCTAATGCAGCAGTAGCAGCTGCCTGACTCCCGCTCCTCCCACCACCTGAACTCCTGCTGCCCCCTCCTGCTGTCTCAGACATTGGTTTGGGCAAGGAAGAGAGACATGGGGAGGGGAGAAGAGGATCAGGAAAAGGTGTGGAGATGGGAAAAGGAAGGGAGAAGAGTGGGAAAGAGGAGAAGGGAAACCAGGGAAGTACCTCAGAGCGATTTTTACCAGCTGAAGATAAAGAAAATTAAAGACTCTTTACTTCTTACCCCACCGTTAGCATGGATGTAGGAGAAAACAACCAGAGGATGTGGAAATTGTAGTTTCTGAAAGGATTCATGAAAAATGGAAAGTACCTCAGGAAAATGCTAAATGCTATTCAAGAATCATAGAATAAGGACTACTCATTTTAGACAGGTGAATATGTGGCTCTTGGATGGGAAATTAGAAAGAGACAACTGTTCAGAAAGTCAGCAAGGGGTGCTAAACCAGACAGAGAGCTGGAGCAGCTCTTAGCCCATCTTTACCGCAGAGTAACATGAGCCCTCAGAGTCTGGGGAGGCGAGGCTAAAGTCCAGAATTCTATTTTTAATTCATAGTGTGGAGATAAGAGTTAAATATAAAGCAGATTAAGACTTCCCTTAAATCTCCTCTACAAAAGAAAAACTGGAATTAATCTACAGGAGTACTCTGTTCAATACCATCATTTTCAGAGAATAAAATTAGAAGCAGAAAACTGTGTCCTTATCCTTTTGACATCCAAGAATTATTGCCATCAAAGTACTATAGCCCATGAAATTACTTTCCAGGTTATACTCATTAGATTTAGCATTTTCATTCTGTAGACCTGTGGTTTTAACGGAAAAGAAAAGAAAAGAAAAAAATCTCCTTTCTTCATAGGACAACAGTTCCCATGTACTGGCCCATTAATGGAATGCTAATGAATGCAGAAGTCATTGTAAAGTCACAAGTGCAGAACTGAGAAGTGATTCAAACATCGATAGGCCTAGCCTTGTTTTGGAAATTTGGACCATGAAAGTGTAGATTCAGGTAGAGCATTGTAGCTTGCGTTCTCAGCGTGCTGCAGCTAAAGAGGTGTTCAATTACAGGCTGTGATTTTTTTTTTTAGTTTTAATCAGATTATACGATATTACCTTTATAGGTTAGGCATTAAACAGAAAGCTAACTGGCTATTAGAGCCTTTGTTGCTGGATGTGTTAACCAGAGAACATGGTGGCAGCAGAGCAAAATTAAGAGCACAGGTTCCAGACCAGCCGACCTGGGTTTGAACCCAGGCCTCACCAATTACTCACTGTGTGACCTTGGGCAAGTTGCTTAATCTCTCTGTGCCAGAGTTTCCACTTTTGTGAAAGCAAGATAATAATAGTCTGTGCCTCAAGTAAGGATTAAGTGAGAAAATGTATGCAAAGCACTAAATCAGTTCCTGGCTTTATGGTGAGAGCTCAAGAGCAGTTGGTGGTTGTTAGTAGTGTGTCGTTGGAGATGTAGACAAACGAGTCTGCAATGGCTGTGCACTCCAGTGGTCTAGTTCAAACCCACTGAGGCATACAGTCCTCAGGACATCTCAGGCCTCATGCCGCAGGGGAACAGAAACCAGTCCACTTTCTCTCATGGTCTTCTGTGTATCTGAAGTCATCGCCAAGCACTGGACTTTGCCTGGTGTGTAATGCCTCAGTGTGTGTATTTAGATCATTCCAGCAAGTCAGGATGCTTTTCTGAACAATTCTGTGTATGAATGCTGTTTAAAAGAACACAGAGGAATGACAAGGCAAACCTCTGTCTATTAGCCACATGAAGACTAATTGGAGAGATGCCAGACACTCAGGAAATTCAGCAAACTCTTCATAGCGTTTATATGAGAAGGAACTGTCTATCTGTCTGAGATGCTGCTGGGATGCAAAGATGGGTAAGAACTGACCTCTGCTTTCAAGTTTACAAGTAGCTGAGGGACACGGTTAAGCTATGACACAAGACAGAGTGAGTTATGTGCTATCAAAGCAGCACAAATCTATTGCTATGGAGTCTCCAAAGAGGAAAGACCAAACGAGACACGCTTTAACGGAATTCCAAAACGTCTTCTACTGATAATCAGAGAGCACAACTCTAACTCATTTCACAAATACTCATTGGGCATCTACCATTTGCCAGGTACTGTTCTAGGTGATGGAATAAAGCAGAGAAGAGAACAGAAGTCCCTGCCCTTGTGAGCTGACATTCTAATGGGCGAAAAGACAACAACAAACAGAAGAGCCAAGAGTATGTACATACACACGTACTCACATTTACAGGATGTCAAGGTGCTAGGTGTGATAAAGAAAAATAAAGCAGGGTAAGGAGTTAGGGATGGCAGGGAAAGGAGGTGACACACAACAAGGTGCTAATTATGAGGCAGAGGGAAAACGTGCCAAAGAAGTTAGAGAAGGAAAGAAGTGAATGTAGACTGAAATTTCTGTGACCTGGGTGGGCAGGAAGAGCCTGGTAGAAAAAGTGGGGGAGCAGGTTGTTCCAGGCATGTGATTTATAGAGAGCAGAGTGTGGCCAGAGAGCAGAAGGAGGTGGCCAGAAGGGAGGCAGGCAGCTGGGGGGAGAGGTGGCACCAGCAGGCAGGGTGGGGAGCAAGTTACCCAGGGGCCTGTCACTAGAACCACTCAGGCTAAGTGTAAATGTCAAGAGCTACTGAACACTGCCTGGGGAGAAACACAGCAGTCCCAGTTTTCATTCCAGCTGCTGAGAAGGAAGAGGGTCAAAGAACAGGCCGGGTGACACCAGAGCACTTTCTCTAACTCTCATTGCCACTTGTCATAAGGAACCTCCAACACTGCATGATCTCACTTACAGGTGGGATCTAAAAACACCAGACTTAGGGAAGCAGAGTACAATGGTGGTGCCAGGGGCTGGGGCTGGACGAAGTGGGGAGATGTTAGTCAAGAGGTACAAAGTTTCATCTATGTAGGATGAAAAAGATCTGGGGATCTAATGTACAGCGTGGTGACTACGGTTAAATATTCTGTATTGCATATCTGAAATTTGTTAAGAGAGTAGATCTTAAGTGTTCTTACCACACACACAAAACAGTAACTTTGTGAGGTGATGGATATGTTAATGAGCTTGACTGTGGTGATCAATGCACAATGGATATGTATATCAGAACATCACATTGTACATCTCAAATATATACAATTTTTATTAATAATTGCACAAATATATACAATTTTTATTTTAAAAAAAAGATCCTTCAAAGGTGCCTCTCTTCATGTGACAGAGCCGAGGCCACCAGCAGCCCCAGTGAACACACCTGCAGCCTGGCGATGTTCAGGGCATCTACTTCCCAGCACCAGCCCAGGCTGGTCCCTGATTCGAGGGAGGCTGAGCTTCACATCTGTGCTCCCTGAGCTGGCTGGGGTGGGGACATTATGCTTGGAGAGATGACACCAGAACCATATAGAGAAGGGGAAGGGTGGCCTCCAAAGGACAGGAAACTGGGCTGGGGAAAATGTCCCCCACATGCAGGCTTGCAGTTCCACGTCAAAGCTGAATTTTACCACCTCTTCCTTCAGCAGCGTCTGCTGCCCACCTCAGCAGCCTTCTCCTTCCCTCTGAGGTTTGCTGCCTTGAATCTCTGCAGGTCAAGAAAACATATATAGGCCTTTCAAAAAGACATGGTGTATAAGCATGAATATGGCTTTGAATGAGAGCTTAAAGAGGACTGTTCATACCTTGAGCTATTGGGGGTGCTCAGAGACCTTTTCTAAGAATTTATGTCAATTTTTTTTATGTGTTGAATTGGCTGAAATTCTAACAGCCACCACAGAATACTCTAGATGAAGTAAATGTAATTCTTTGACGTAAAGTCAAAGGCCATGCATCATGGGAGTTGGCCAGGCTTGCAAACTCACAAGAGGCAATCCAATCTAGAACAGAATATGTACAAGATATGAGTTTTCCATTTTTGTTTGTTTGGTTTTTGTAAGCAGATCAGCCTAAGTCGGTACCTCTGATATGCAGACTCTGTGATGAGCAGCTCCCTTGGAAGCCCACTAGCTTTGCTCAACTGAACTATTTCATTTCAATAACCAGCACATTCCATGTCCCATTAATAAAAACTGCCTTTGGAAGGTTTGTTAATGTACATATTCCTTTTTTTCAACAAATATGTTGAGCACCCAAGGCTACATGGTAAGGGTTCAGAGAAGGACAAGACCGGGAGGTCCCCGCCCTTACGCAGGTATAAGCTATACCTCTTTGGGCTTCTTAAATGGGTTTCTCTAAACCCCAGCAGAGAAATTCTGCCTCTGTCAATGCTGTAAGAATTTTATTTTCATTAGTTCTCTTTTTTGCACCCTATTTTAGCAATTAAGTCACTGAGCACAGAGCAGAAAAAAACACCAACTACAGAGCAGGAAAAAATTCTCACATTATATCTTCAAAAGGCCTAGGTTATAAAATCAGAATATAAGGTGAAAATCCTAAATAAGCAAAAGTAGCTTTGAAATTTCCTTAGGAGGGTGCCACACTGGAAATCAACACTCACCATGTCTGGGTATATCTAACCCAGCTAACGTTCCTTCCAGCTTTGGTTAGGCACTAGATTCAATGGTTGACTTGCATGTAGGGACCATATTGTTGATAAAAATGTTTTTTTTTTAAACAGTAGAATTTCATTCAGCATCTGATAAACTGGGTCAGAATGAGAGAACAGCAGATCAATGTGTAGAATACTTTGAAATAGTAACTGATGAGTTATGTTTGCTTCTAGTAATTCTGTTGATCCTGCTGCTCCTAACCACTGAGTCAAGGGCCTCCACTCCATCAAAGTACGTGTCTGTGGGGAGAAGCCTGAGAGCAGCCTCGCTGCCACCTGCCCTCCTGCTCCCTCATGCGACAGAAAAAGACACTGAGGGTTCCTGATACCCCACGGAGGGTTCCCACATCCTGAGGGGCCAGTAGACCAGAAAAGCTGTGGGTTGGGTCAAGAGCAATGTGTAGAGTGTGGACTGGGAGCCTGGATTGCCAGCCAGCAGCAGTGGGACACTGTTACAATGCCCTAGACTAGGAAGAAGTCACATCTCAACTGAGGGCAGCAAAACGAGAGAAGAGCATGAGAAAAAAAAAAAAAAAAAAAACCGCAAGAGGGTTTTTTCCTCTCCTAAGATGAAAGGCCACAAGAGAGTTTTTTTCCATCTCCTAAGATGTATGTACCCAAAGAAATTAAAGTACTAAACTAAAAGTGACTGAGTTATTTTGAAATAAAAATATTTTTACATTCCCTACCAGAAATTGGGGATTGAAAGTGAAGTTGTGTTCAGTTTTAAGAAACAAAGCTACATTTCAACTTGCATGAAAAGCACTATGCATTGGTTGGAAGCCTGCCACATATCCCTAGTCTCACTCTCTCAAACATACCCTCAGTAAGTGAAAAGGCAGAAAGGATCACCAGCACAGTTAAGATAGTTCTCTCTAGGTATTGAGAGAAATATACAAATGGAATTTTCATAACTTAGTGCATGTAGGACACCATCTCCCACTCTTTTTGTCCCTCTGCTCCCATGGCTCTCCTAACAGGAGGCTCAAAGAACACAACAGTTTGCTTGGATATGCAATACAAATAGTGTATAGCCATTAACACTCACACGCATCAAACCAAACACACAGGAAAATTGAGTTTTGTTTTTTAACTTTATGCTTAACACCTTTCTGGTTTTAATGAGACCGAATCTTTTGTTGTTTTGGTTCTAGCATTTCTAAGTCTAAGAGCTGCTCTAGAATCATATTACACTTTATCTTTTCATCCAGTATAAAACACGGCACAGATGTTCAGTAAATATTTGTTGATTGTTGATTAATCGATCAAAAGACTATGTTTATGAGCCTGATACGTCAGCAGGAACTGGAGTGGATTATGTATTCATATCTTAACATGAACAAATAGAGTATAAAGAAATTTAGCTGGCTAATGTGATATTGAGACCCCTACCCAATCCTGAAATCCCGTGATTTCTAGTCCAAACTATCTAGCCTAACTGTAGTTTCACCTTCGGGGATAAAAGACTGTTGATTCTCTTGTGTAGAAACAGCATTACATTTCACCATCTTCAGTCTAGCTCTCCAAAATGCTATTTTGAAAAAGCCCCAGCTAAAAAGGCAAACAGAGAGGTGGGTTAGAGTTGGGGTTGGAAAGGTGAATATAGATTTTCTTTGTATATTGTTGAGAACTACTCAATTAATTAGGTAGGGTAAGAGACTAAAACCATCTGTGCTCCAGGGCAGAGCTCAGTAAGACTGCTAAAGGTAGAAACTGAGAACAAACCTATGACAGAGACTCAGTTTTAGAAAGCAGTGTCTCAGAGCCATCTCTATGGAGAGGAGGGAGGCAGCTTCTCCCAATGGACAGGACACAGCCACACAGCTGCTTGGCTTCAAGGGCCTAAGGAGAGAAAGTGAGCAGAGGTGAGATCCCGGTTTGCGGAGATCCTGGTGCCAGGAAACGTGTCCCTGTCCTCACACACTGGCAGGCTTCCCAGAAGGAGCCAGCACAACTGTTAGGTCTGGTGGCAGTGTGTTTAACCTGGTGATACTGGGAGCAAAATCCCAGCTTTCCAGTCAGCGAGGCATTTTCCAGACAAAATCTCTTTCTAGCCTTTGGCTCAGTGGTCATTGCAAGTCAGGAAGGGCTCAAAGGATGGCAGGCAGATACATCCATCCTTTCAGGGAAGAAAGTTTGGATGTTTTATGGCAAGGGACACTGTTTATGCAACTAGAATAGCCACCAGTTAAGGATCTCTAAATCATATTTATTATAAAATTCTGGAGCTGAAAGAAGCTTTGGAGATTGTCTAGTTTCAGGAAAGAATCAGGATCCCGGAGGTTAAGAGACTTGTCAAATTTACACAACTATTTTGTGGTAAAACAGGACAAAAACCCAAATGGACTAACTCCTAATCCAGGGATACCTAACAGCTTTTTGAGAATATATAAGACATCTCTCTCTTGTTCTCTGTTCTGTAAACAGAGCCCCCCTCCCCCAAGTGTCTGAGAAAGATGTTTTGGGGGTAAATATCTGGAAATCATTTGCAAGTTTTATTTAGAAGGTTTTTGTTTGCTGCCAACATCCTTCCTATCATTTTGTGAAACTTTCCTAAGTATATTTATTTTTCTAACTGCAAAGATAAAAAAAAATAATAGTTCAAAAGATACAGAAATAAAAAATAGAAGTTCTCATAATTCCCAGCCTTTGGGGATGGCCACACTAAAGCTTTGGTGTGCATTCTTCCAGATCTTTAAATATACTCATATGTCTATATGCATATGATATATGTTATGTTATATATTATGATGTTATGAGCTGCTGATAATTTATTGAGCTTTTGCTATTTTAGAAGAAGCATGCTGTTCATTATTGGGAGATGGGAGATGAGCTACTGAATATCCAAAGACTTAGATTTGTTACCCAGAGATTCGTCAGCCAGGTCTTTGTTCATAAAGTATAGACTCTCTTCACCACCCTCTCATTGTACCCTCACCACTCACTAGTGCACTGTTAACATATTTTTTTTGTTTTTCAGTCCCAAAGATGAGAATTTAAGCTGGATCTCCTAGAAGAGTTGGGATGAAGGCTATGTACTCAGAGAATAAGAGGATAGAAGGACCCAGCCTTTGGGAGAGGAAAGGGGAGAGTTGGTTTCCAGAAAACAGTAGGATAAGAGTGTTACACACACCTAAAGCCCAAGCACTGACAAGAGCGCCAACACCAATGGTTACGTGTATACCTAGGCAGGCCAGGAACTCAAGTGGGATTCTCAGTAAAGAGATCACTGCCAAAACCTGGGCACAGAGAGCATAAATACTGCCAGAGGCGTTACCTCCGTGTAAATGGATTAGAGGGTCAGGAGGACCAGTTCTCAGAGATAAACCCAACTGACTGATAACCAGGGACTTAGCCTCAATTATCTTTGACCATTAGGCCCTAGAGTTCTTCTATGATTCCAAATGGGTGAAAAGAACTCCCTGAAAAAAATGACAGATTACATTTCCCAGCAACCCTGATGAAGGGGAATGAATCTCATTGAAATGGGTTTAGGAAAATACAGGCATGTAATGACTGTTACCCATAAGCTGTAGAGCAAATCAAACATATATTCACAAAGTGATGTGATGTGATATGACTTTATTTACATTTCAGGGTATCCAGTGAAGCAAAAATTATTTCTTTCTAATTTGTACACTTACCTCACACTAAATACAAAAATTTGTTCAGGAGATTAAATACCCAAAAGTAAACAAACAAGCAAGCAAACAAACAGAATCTCAGAAGAAATTTTAGGAATATATATGTGTAAACTAGGGATCAGAGAGAACTTTATGTACTTTATTTCAAAACAAGAACTTTAGATATGATAAAAGAAAAGATGGGCATTTGACATATCAAAATATAAACATTTTGGTATAGAAAGACATACAATTGTTAAAATGAAAATACAAATTCTAGATTAGGGGAAAATTGCCATGGATATGTCAGATAAGGGGTTAACATCAGCAAAATGCAAATAAATCCTACAAGTTAGTAAGATATAGATAAACAATGAAACAAACCTAAGAACAAATAAAATGAATAGAAAATTCGCAGATGAGCAAATTCAAACAGTGATTAAACCCATAAAAAGATGTTCTATTTCACTGGTTGTCAGGGAAATGTGAATTAAAATAACAGTGATATATTCCTTCTCACTCATCAGATAGACAGTTTTTTTGTCTGTTTGTTTGTTTGTTTAGATTTTTTGTTTTTATTTTAACTTCTCAATATACATTGTAGTTGATTTTCATGTCCCTTTACCTGTTCCTCCTTCCTCCCTCCCTCCACACCCTTCCCACTACATCATATCTGTTCACGTGCAGACAGATAGTGTTTTTGAAAGGGATACTCTCAGATATTGGTGTTGAAAATTGAAATAAAATTTAAATACACACACACATATATCCTTTAACCCAGAAATCCTACTTCTGGGGAATCTATACCACAGAAATATGAAAGTTATCTCTTCGTGGCACAGGGCTAGGGAAAGATTTCCTTAAACAAAACACAGAAAAAACATAACCATAAAGGAAAATGTTGATAAATTGGCTATATTGATACTTACTTATACAAGTTAAAAGATGTCATAAACACATTTTAAAGTTATATACTGGCAGAAGATAGCTGCCACTCATAAAATGATCAAAAGATTAATATTTGGAAATACGTGTTTTATCAGTATGAAATTGCTAATATTCAACAATTGCTGACCTATAAAAATGGCAATTTCATGTGGCTCAAACTAATAAAAAGAATTTTTTCAAATCAGTACAAAAAAGACAACTAACCCAAGAGAAAGAAATGGACAAAGGATATGAATTTACAGATGAGGAAAACCAAGTGGCCAATAAATGTTTGAAAATATGCTTAACTCACTAGAAATCTGGAAAATTAAATAAAAACTATGATGAGATAGCATTTATATCACAAAGTTGGCAAAGATGAAAAAGCACTGGTAAAAATGTGAGAAAAAGGAAGTTCTTATATACTATAGGATCACAAATTGGAGCGAATTTGGCAATACCATGTGAAGTTGTTGATAAGCAAACTGTCTGACCCACCAACTTCACTTCTAGGTATATACTCCAAAGAGAACCTCAAGGAGACACATATGAAAGGGTTTATGAAGCATTGTTTATAATAGTGAATAACTGGAACAATATGACTGACATTGCATTTCACAGGTAAATATCAGATAAGTAAACTGAGGTAGATTCAAACATCTGTCAAAATTAAAGAATTGACTCTATATATGTCAATGCAGATAAATCTTTAAAAAGATAATGTTCAATAAAAAGCAAATTGCAGAAGAATACCTGGCGTATGAGCCCAGTTGTATACATTTTAAAATTACATAGAACTTTATGTACATAGTAAACATGGATGGAGAGAATATATAGCTGATTTAAGACAGTGGTTAGGGAAGGAAAAAGTGGAACGGAGGAGAAATAAGGAGGTCTTTAACTGTAATCCTCACCTTATTTAAATAAGTAAATATGGCAAAATGCTAACAATTGTTTTTAAAAATAATGTTGTCTACTTCTGTGTTCTTAATTATCATGTTCTTTTCTATATGCTTGAACTATTTATAACTTAAGAAATAACAGGTTCCACATGTAAGTCTCCACGAACAAGGATGTTCGCTGCAGCACGGTTTCTAGAAGTGGGACCAACACCAGTGCCCATTGCTGGGGGTGCTTGAGGAAACCACGCTCCATCTATACCATGTGCTTCGCTCATCTATGGCTCACGGGGGACAGAACAGGGCTTTTGTTCAGTTTAACTATTAAAAAGAATGGGACATTAATTTATTATCTCCCATTGCTGGAGTAATGAAAAATGGGATTATGTGATTCCTAGTGTTCTAAAGCTGGCCGTGTAATATTTCATCACATATGAGCAGGTGACATCATAGGTGAATGTTTGCCCACTTGCCTCATCCTGTTTGTTAATGATACATTTTCTTCCCTCTGCCCCTCTTATGTCTTTGAAGTTTTGATTCAGGGAGTCATTTACCAACCTCCAATTCCTCTGTGGTTATGGCTGGAACCTCTGGTCACATAATTTTGCAGGAGAATAAATTATGACACCAGGGTCTTTTGGTTTGATTTCTAATTAAACAGAAAGGCCCTTAATAACTAACTCTCTCATCAATTTACATGGGTGGCAAATGTCAGAAAGCACCTTGGGATTTCAGATGTCTTCTTTCCCGTCATCAAGGGAAGTGTCACTCCTCCAACTTGTACCTCTATGTCCACAGCAACTTTTTTCAAGAGCTCAGTTAACCTCCTGTCAGTGTACTCCTGAACTCCTGGGTGATGCCAGGCAGGAAATTAAGTTACAGACATTTTTAAAGCATCTCTGCTGAATATCCAGGGGACTGGAGAAAAAGTAGATAACCTGTACAGGGCAATATTAACAAATACTAATAATAGATAAGTGCCTAATAAAGAGCCCCACAGCTCTAAACCCCCCGCACTGTCTCCATGAAGTCAGTTCCATATAAATACAGCTCATGAAGATGGTTGCTCTATCACAGAGGTCACACCATTATTAAAAAGATTCAGTAACATTCCCACAGTTCCTTAAAGACATTCTGCTCTCTCTTCTTCCTTTGGCTAATATTTTAAGAGCTACATTTGTGCTTTGGATGTGTAGTCTACTGATGTGCAACAGCTATCAAAGGATCACTCATATAACACACCACAGCCTTCCAAAGCCTTGTCATCCAGAAATAAAATTTCATTTCTTAGGAGGAAATGAAAGTTTGGGGTTTTTTTTCCCCCTTGTAATATTGTTGAGAGCTTCTTCTCACCATAGCAGATTGGATCAAAATCTCCCAAAGGGATGTGGAGACAAAGGGAAATGATCTGAAGCTTCCTGGTGAAAGCAGGTCACATTATTCTCTCTTCTTCCTCTTTCCGTCAACACCTCTGCAGGAGATGCACCTTCAGAAAGGCAGTGCGAAGGGACTGCACACGAAGGGACTGCACACACAGGCTTCTCCAACCTGGGAAACAGAAGTCAAATGAATAACTACCATCAACACACTGGCTATTTGCAAAATGCTCCCGCTTGAGTGTTTAAAAGCATTTTTTGGTCAATTGAGGACAAAGGAAATGCCCTTTTCTGTGTTGGAAGAAAACAAGTTAACAACTTCAATTGCTTTCCCTGCAGTGGCTAGCTGATTTCCAAGATCTTCTTTACCCGTAATGGCTTGGATGCTAGGGCACTCTTACTGTGATGCTGACATATCCAGACAGCAGAGAGCTAGTGTCACATTGGGAGTAGCTAGGGGGCACAGACTTTGCAGAGGGATCTGTAAAAATCAGAATCTAGTTCCCAGAGACAGAATAACATTAGATGTCAAATGTGGCATATCAAAGAAGAAAGTGGTTTTGTTTTAAATTATATTTAATACATGGTACTAATGCCCACCTGAACATTAAAATTACCCCCCAAATGGAACACATTTGCTGTTCTTTAAGATGCAGTTTTAAATCCCTGTAATAATTCTGCTTTTTTTTTGCAGAGCTCAGAAGTCCACCCTCCTCATCAGTATTCATTTGAGAGGGCCTGTAACCTTTCTGGTGAGAAAACACTACTTCTTATTTTTTTCATGCTTTAGATAAGTCTCCTAAAAGGTAAGTTGAAGTGTTCAGTCTGGTCTGGGACTAGGAAGTATTGTCCCCAAAGAAGAGGAAAGGAGGCTGCAATGGACTGAATTTTGTCCCCCACCCCCACACTCAACCCCCAATTCATATGTTGAAGCCCTAATCCTGAATGTGATGGCATTTGGAGATCAGACCTATAAGGAGGTAATAAAGGTTAAATGAGGTCATAAGGGTGGAGCTCTGATACAGTAGGATTAGTGTCCTTATAAGAAGAGACACCAGAGAGCTTGCTCTCTCCTCACACAAAGAAGAGGCCATGTGAGCACACAGCGAGAAGGTGGCCATCCACGAGCCAAGAGAAGAGGCCTGAGGATGAAACCTATCCTGCTGGCACCTTGAACCTGAACTTCCTCGCCCCCAGAACTGTGAAAAATGAATTTCTGTTGTTTAAGCCATGCAGTTTGTGGTACAGATGCTTCTCAACTTATGATGGAGTGACATCCTGATAAACACATCATAAGTTGAAAATACTGTAAGTCAAAAATGCTTTTAATACACCTAACCTACCGAACATCATAGCTTAGCCTAGCCTATCTTAAACGTGCTCAGAACACTTCCACACAGTACTCAACAAATTACATGAGATATTCAACACTTGATTACAAAATAGGCTTTGTGTTGGATGATTTGAACCAGCATCACGACAGAATATCGTACTGCGTGTCACTAGCCCAGGAAAAGATCAAAATTCAAAATTCAAAGTATGGTTTCTACGGAATATGTATTGCTTTCCCACCATCATAAAGTCAAAATATCATTAAGTCAAACAGTCATAAGTCAGGGACCGTCTGCATTTTGTTGTGGCAGCCCAAGCTGACTAATACTAGGGACATAACTTCAGGCACTTCCCACATTCCAACTTAAAATGCTACTGTGACAGTAGCTGAGACTTCTCTATCAATTAGGCTAACGTAGTTCAGGACAAAGCACCCCAAAATATACCACTATGGTATATTGGTTACTTTGAACTGAGGGCACCCCAAAATTAGCAAATACAAGGAGAGGCTTTCTCCAAACTCCCCTTAGCTGCCTAAAGACAGGTGCTCGGAAAGGAACTCAGTTGTCATCAGTCCCCTCCCCTGGAGTTTCACCAACCAGGGAAGATCGACTGTCACCACAGGAGAGGAGACCAGAAGTCGACACCCACTCAAACAAACTTTGTCACAAACTATGACTATTGTATCTCCCATCTTCTTTTTTTTTTTTTTCCTTTTTTTTTTTTTTCTTTTTTTTTAAATTTTATTTTGTCGATATACATTGTAGCTGATTAATGCTCCCCATCACCAAAACCTCCCTCCCTTCTCCCTCCCCCCCTCCCGTATCTCCCATCTTCTAAGGGCTCATTGCTCTTTCCTTAAAAGTCACTTACTCTCCCCTGAGTGGCCTACATCCTCCCTCCCCTTCTATTAAGACGGTATATAAGCTCTCAAACTTTACCACTTTTTGGGGTATTCCTTTTTTTTCCTTTGATGCTCCAGGGCACATAATACTAAAAATTAATAAATTTGTATTCCTTTTCTCCTATTAATCTCCTGCTTGTCAGTTTATTTCATTGACCGAGCTATTGAACCTTGGGAGGGTTACAAGGTTTTGGCTTCAGGACTAGCTCATGGCCTGGGAACCAAGGGCCCTGGCGTGGTAGTCTGCTTCTCCTTGAAATTCTTTTACGAGCTTAAAAACACATTAGTGCTTTCTGATAGATTTGGTTTTATATGCTACCTGATTGTATTTGGGAAGTATGGAAAGTGAAGGGTCAGGCACTGAAGATGCAGAGGAAGGGTAAGATTCCCTGGAGGTCACTCTCACGGCTGCTATGGGAACTTCACACGCACATTGCTTCTCTTTGGAGGCTGTCTCTGTTTCTTACATTCTCATGCTTTACCACTATTCATAAAAATCGTACTAGCCAGGCATTCTGCCATTGTGCTAGCCTTGACACAACTGACTCGTAACTCAACTGCCCAGGCTGATATAAATTTGTGATTTCCCTTATTCAGCACTTTTTGTGGGGTGGAGGGATAAGGATTCTCTCTAGAACATGAGCAGACTATTACCATCAATGTTCACCGTTTATTAAAGTTAAGTACAAACTGGACTTCCAATAATTAACAAAAATATTTAAGCAGCTCATTCTGATCTTGAATGACAAAAGTTAATCAAACTCTCTTGAGGTTTTCCTTCCTGATTCCTGAAATTTATCTTAAAATTTGTGGAGAAACCCAATACGATGATGCATTCTACTAGAAAGTTAATGCTCAAGACTTTCGGGAGTACTTTTAAGAATTAAACTAAATCAGCATATTCTATTCTGTTATCCTCAGACTCCTCATCCAGGGTGGCGGTGGTGAGGAGCCTGCCCTGGGGCCCTTAAGATCACAACACTGGAAGAAACCAATAGGGAAATGCCTACTGCCCCCTGCTGGTGACAATGGGTCAAAATTCCTGACCACTTCCACGGTCCTAAAAGGCCTCTTTTAAACATTGCATGGAAGCTATGGTATCAGTCTCAAAATGACTTGAAATAACTTTAAATATTTAGCTTTATGAAAATAAAACTGAGCAGTAAAAATCTACTTCTTGGGTTTTCTCTAATGATACTCCCGCTCCTCCATCTTTGTTCCCTTTCCAATCAGGTAAATCATTATATCTTTAAATTCTAGGGCACTCTGCACCAAAGAACTGTTGATCTGTCTTAGGTACCAAAGTTCCTTTTATTTGTGGTGATAGATACATGTATAAAACTTTTCACAAAGTGTTTCTTTGAGAGCTTAGCTTGAACGTAATTACATGGGAGGCAATTGTGGCTGTAGCAAGTGCTGAACTTGGAGTTGTAGTTATATTTCAAGTCTCAGCTCTGACACTTATTTAGCTGTAAGATTTAGGCAAGTCACCTGATTTCTTAGACCTTATTTGTGAAAATATAATGATAATAATACATAAAACACAGGATTGTTTGGAGGATTAATTGAGATTACTTCAGTGAAAGTGTTTCTCCAAGAGCTGTACAATTGGAAAGTATTACAACTAAGGGAGTAGGTAAGTATGGGTTTGCCCATTTAACCATTTAACCATTTAACCATTGGACAGGTATTTGGAGTCAGACACCCTAGAGCATAGTAAGAATTAAACATTAAACTTTAGAAACTCATCATTAAGATTAGCATTATTGCCACTGTTTAATATTTAATTCTTACTGTTCTCCAGGGGACCAGACTCTGTGGCGAATGTAGATTTAGACATTCACTGACTATTTGAATCACAAACTAAAGAGCATACATAATAAAAGCATCTCATAGACATAATAGAAGAGTCACTCCATCAAGAATTCTTAGAATGCACTTTCTTCAATGATGTGACTGTCAGTTTTAAATTGGTCAAGTGGGGAGCCTCTCAGGCAATCTCACTCCTCTGGGAATGGTGAAAACATATTATGCTGAAGGTTTTCTTTGCAAATTGCACTTTTTGGCTCAACTTTTTTGCTATAAAGGGTGTATTATTATTGACAAGACAAACCCAACCAAAAAGTTGGAATCCCTGGAAATTAACCAAATTTGTCTGGCTACTGCAACCCAACAAGTAAGTCTTCACCTCTTCTCAATCAATAATTTATAGTTTTATTTTGGATTACTAAGAATCCTTGGTCTTTAATCCAACTTTGAGCATTGCACTGTCCTTATTTAATGCGTAAGAAATATTTTGGAAATTGAAAAGAGCTACAAAGTGTCAAATCTAAGCTTTTTGGTTTGTTTGTAAGGATGGAAGGATTGCTTATCTTATTTTGCACTTATTCTGTTCCCAGTAGGTTTTTCTTGCTCACATCTCATGCATCAATTCACTTATTTTAGTGAATTGATTTGTTTGTATGGTAAACACCGCAGAGAACTTAAGAAAGAGTTACAATCAGGGAGGGAGAAAAAGCACTGAAACGGGTTCAAATACTGGGGAAAAAACAGTGGTGAGGAAACTAGCTTAGGACATAGCTACAAGGAATGGAGTAACTTTTTTTGACCATTTTAAGAGGAAAGTATAAAACACAAGTTCTTGAAGTCATGCCAGCAAAAAGTGTACCTCTTTTATTTATAGGGAGCATTCATCAGAACTGGGCCTTTCTGAGCCTGCCCAGACTATGGTCACTTGGTTCAGGCTGTTGCTGACTCCTCTGGGAGGACACATCCCTTCTTAGCAGGAAAAAAGAAAAGGAGAACAGAACCGCTGGGGCAGCAGGCTACCACAGTGATTTCCGACAAAAACCAACCCATGAAAGTTCTGGAAAAAAATGAGCTCTGCTGTCTTTCCTGCCAGTGAGTGATACTTACAGGCAGGACTGCTGAGGCAACATGGATCCACAAACACCTGCTATCCTTATGTTGCCTATGGTGGTGCCAATGGGAGAAATCACAGAAAGAGATCTGCCCAAGGAATGCCTGAGCTCAAAGGCTCACAGCAGCCTCTTTGATCCCCAGCCCAACCATTTCCATGTGACCTCTGTCATTGCCCCAACTGAACCTCATTTCTTCCCTCTCCCGTGGTTATAAGAATCGAAAACTTGACGATCCCATTCTCTTGATTCTCTTGCTGACACTCTTTACTGTCTTGCTGACACTTTGAGAAGTAGTCATAGTTGCCTGATTCTACTGATTTAATAAAACCTACCAACAAAATATAACTATGCATGACCACATATTTATACCATTTTACATATGGAACTTCTTAAAAATACATTTCACATTCCCATTAATTTATTAAGTAGAATTTCTCTGTATTTTAATAAAAGACCTTTTCCTAATCTCAAATACTATCCAACAGATGTTAGTCACATAAACATCACAGTTTAAATATATATGGAAAATAATAAAGTCCATTAGTGCTGTTTATTTACCTTTTGAATGTTATCGAACTTCTGCATGAGTTTCTATATAAATTCATTAATTGTTATTGAGAAATAAATGTATGATTGAATTTCCCAAATATGTTTGAATTTTTAGTTTAGCATTTCATACATGAGAAATACTCAGCTAATGTTTTCACCTACTGTTTCCATGAAGATTTCATTTATCTTAGAAATGATTAATATAGAGTGACTATAAATAGTACAAGTTTAAATAGAATAGTTTACATATTTTCAGGGGGGGTTGTTGTGGGGTTTATCAGACTTTACAATTTTATGAACGAATTATAATAATACCCTGAGCCTGGATTTTTTTTAACCAAAATTTTCCTCCATTTTTCAGGAAGGAACAATTATTCAGAAGCCTTGTAGATTAGTCACTTCTTAAGAAGTTAGATCATACTTACTTAAGAAGTTAAGACACAGTGCTGTGTCTTAGCCAAGTGTCCAAGGTCAGCAAAATGCTATGGCATGTTCTGTTGGACGGCCCCAGGCAGAAAGCCACAGCATTCTCACTATTAATATCTCCTGACCTTTCTACTTACAAATAGAAGCATCCCTATGGCCATTTTTTTCCCTGTATTTCCCTGAAAAACTAAGGATTTAGGGTTTGAGATAAAAAAATATTTAATTTAATGAGTTTTCAGCCATAATCCTGCATTTTTATATAACAAATAGACTGTTTATTCATTTCACAAAATTTCCTTAAACACCAATTACGTGCAAATTACCATTCCAGTTTGTTTCCTCAGGGAAACAAAGATAAATCAGTCAGATGTGCCCTCAAGGAGCTTATGGTCTAATTGGGGAGAAGAAATATAGCAAAATGCTACAGCATAGGGTTAAAAGTAAGAAGCACCACAAGAGAAGTATAGGCAAGACAATTTGGGAGATCAGAAAAGAGAAATTATTGCATTTTGTGGGCTGGAGGCAGAGGGGAGGGACCTGGTGATTAATCTGAGAAGGAGAAGGCATTTGAGCTTGCCCTTGATGGATAGAAATTAAATATGTGGAGAGGAGATATAAGCACAGACCTTTCAGATTCAGGGAACAGCATGATTAAGAGCATAGAGGTCAGAAAATACGGGGTGGTAAAAAAAGGTCTCACGTAGTTCAGTTTAGGCAGAGAGTAGGATATATGAATGAAAAATCATGGAAAATAAAATTGAAAAATTAGTTCAAGAGCAAATCTACAGGGCTGTTAATGTCAGTTAACATTATGTGAATGCCAGCTCCATTTTACAGACAGTGGGGGCCTGCTGCAGGGAAATGCCACATTCCACTTGTGCTTCAGCGGTGTGTTGGACTGGATTGGGAAGGGGGGGCCTGGAAATGAGAATCCCAACCACTGGGCATATTCCTCAACAGTCCAATGGCATATAGCTTAGGTTTTCCAGAAGACAAAGCCTGAAGCAAAGATTAAAGTGCTGACACTTTACGTGGGAAGTGCAAGGCGGGACAGCAAGGCTGAGGAAAAAGGAAAGAAGGGAAGGAAGGATAGGAAGCAACACAGGGACACCATCCAGAACTGGCCTCTGCTCTGTGACGAGCCATGATTATAAGGCACAGGGGTGGCTTAGCAGATCGCTCAGCAGGTCAGCATATGAGACACCTGGCAATGGAGTGCAAGGAGAAACCATGCCTCTGGTACTCTCTGGGAAGAATGAAGGAAAAGGAGGTTTTCTTTCCTCCTACCTCCCATTGCCTGTTTCTTGTTGGTCAAAATTTGTCCCTCCTGGAATGAACTCCCACACATTTCCTAGTTACAGCATGTGTCCACTCCAACTATTAGGGATGCCAGACCCACACCCTGATGTATGTTTCACCCAAGTCTGGAAGTGACAGGAAGACCCAAAAACTCTGAGTGCTGGTTGGCTTGGCAGGGTGTGTGTGTGTGTGTGTGTGTGTGTGTGTGTGTGTGTGTGTGTGTGTGTGTGTGTGTGTGTGTGTGTGTGTGTGCGCGTGTGCGTAGTTGAGGAGAGGAGAGTTAAGAAGACTTCCACGACAAGTGACTGGTCAGTCCCAGCCAGTGGAACTGTATTGGGTAGCTGAGTAGTTGGTCCCAGAAGCAAGCAGTGGCCATGGTATCTAAGAGGAGTGAAAGCTTTGTGTTGGAGATAATGATTCAAGAGAAAAGAAGTGCCATAGTTAAGGAATAATTTTTTTAGAGGGCAATCATATACCCAGAGTTAAATTCTTTTCTCTCCTACATTATTTAGAAAATTGCCTCCCTCTCAAGTATGAAGACTGAGAACCATTGGCTTAAAGATATTTCTGTATATCATCTGTTAGTAGAGTTTGAGTATCACATTTCTTTCATTCCAATTCTATGACTTGTCATCATAAAGTTTTGGCACATGTGGCCCAGTCTTTGGAAAAAGGGTTCAGAACTGTGTAAAACATCAAGTTCAGCATTATTAAGTGACATCTATCATCTGAGGATGGGACTATAAACACCAGTCTGGACGTAATAGAGCACACTTAGCCTGCTTGTTTGGAACTGCAAGGAAAATAAGATCTCACAAAAGAGCCCTCTGCCCTTAAAAAAGAATTCTCAATTGCAAATCACTTTTGAGCACCAGTGCTGAAATGCAATAATTTACCCTCAAGACTGAAAAGGAAAAGGAGATCTCTTTCCCACTTTGTGTGTGTGTTTTCTTACCTACCCAAAGCTAATGCTGGCCAAATTTATCCTTTTTTTTTTTCCCTTGGATTTTTCATCTTAATCTAAAACAGCCTTGGAGCGAGCACTGAAAAAAGAATTCGAATTGCAGTCAAATAGCAAGGCTTCAAGTCGCTTCTGCCTCTGTGTGAAGCAAATAGTCAGTAACAACTCACTTCGAAACTCAGTCTCCTCTGCTGTAAAATGAGGATAACGATATCCCACCAACCTCAGGGACTGTTCTAAGAATGAAATGAGACAGAGCTCTTAAAGTGCTTTTCAAACCAGTTACTGTGGCATCACAGTAAGTCCTCTGTAACTGGGCAAAGTCAAGGCATGAACAGGACCTAACGACAGAGACAGGCTCAAGGGCTAGAAAAAGAAGAAAATGCCTCAAATCTCTGCTTCACTCACAGTGTGGAAAATGCCCATACCACACACACCAGGTATGGTTAAATTGATCCCAAATGTTTCAAGAATTTTTAATGCCTTTCTAAGAGACACAGCCAATTCTTCATCTACCAAAAGTAATGCTGCTAACCTACTATTAGTAGGTTTCGTCCGTGCTTTGAGAATTTCTCTAGTCATTTGACTTGGTTTGCCTTTGATTTCAAATTCCTGTTTAACCACTTATTACATGTATGACCTTGAGACTTTTTTTTTTACTTAGAGTAAATAGTTTATTCATTGAGCTATCTCCTCAAAATAGACATTCCATTTTCTCATATGACATAGAATCAAATGACAATGTTTTGCTTCTAAACAGAATTTTTCTTTTTTTTTTTTTGAGAGCAAATACATTTTTTAAATTTAATTTAATTTATTTTTTTTTATTTTGACTTTTACACTTATCTAAGCCTCAGTTTCTTCATCTATAAATTGTGGATAAGATGCCCTTATTGCAGGATTGTTAAAAAAAATGTAGAAATAATACTTCTAATACTAGCACAGTACCTGGTACATAGTAGGCATTCAATAAATGTCAGCTAAGATTATTTATTATTATTGTTATTTTTAGCATGATATAGTAGAAAGAACAACAGCTTTGAAACGAGACAATCCTGCATCTAAATCAGCTCTGTCACTTACAAGAAGTATAATTTGTGAGTAACTTAAGAAAACTTTTGGAAGTTGAATTTCAAGATAATAATAGATACTTTCAGAATGTGTGAGAATTTCACAGGTACCTGCAGGTGGTTGCATGGTGGTCACCCCCACAAAAGGATATATCCATTCAACCTGGAACCTGTGAATGTGACCTTATTTGGAAAAAAGGTCTTTGCAGATGTAATTGCATTAATGATCCTGAGATGAGATCATCCTGGATTATCTGGATGGGTCCTAAACCCAACAATAAGTGTCCTTCTGGGAGACAAAGGAGGAACAGACGCAAAAAAGAGAAGGTACTGCAACCACAGACGCGGAGATTGGAGTGATGCAGCCACAAGCCAAGGAACATCTGGAGCTACCAGAAGCTGGAAGAAACAAGGAAGGATTTTCCTGTAGAGACTTTGGAGGGAGCACGGGCATGCTGACAACTTCGTTTCAGACTTCTAGACTCCAGAACTGTCAGAGAATAAATTTCTATTGTTTTAAGCCACCAAGTTTGTGGTAATTCATTCTAGCAGCCCTAGGAAAGTAATACAATGTTTAATACAGAGGGTTTGGTATGATGTTGACATGGATAAGTGCTCATCAAGTGGCAGTCACACGGTGGGTCCGTCACCTGTCCTGACTAGCTCCTCAGCAAGTAGACAACTGCACAAATCCACAGGCGGCCACCTGAGAGTCTGTCTCCAGGGAGCAGGGAGTACGGTTAGCCTCAGTCCATGCTAAGATGGAAACCTGACCTTAGTTTGGTTAACACTGTGCTCCACCCCAGGCAACTGACACCAGAGCTCTCCCATTTTGTAATGCACAGATCCAATCTCAGTATGCATGGAAGTTTATTCTCCTAAAACTCTCACTGCCCCAACGGTTTAGAATTTAAAAATAACATCAACAAATCTCCGTTCAAAGGACTGAACAGTACACTTAAAGGTTCTTCTTGTAACAATAGCTTGCCTCATGCTGAAGCGCTATAAAAATTCAAGAAGCAACTTCACCAGTTGTGAAAGATAAAAGAGTAGCAACTAAAACAGGCAGTCAAACCAAGGCAGAGGAGCAGCCTGTTGTCTACGGGTTGAAAACAGCCCTGAATGTTAAAAGAAATCACTCTAAAGAAGGGTGACTTCTGAAGCCTGTGTTTCTGAGTTCATCCTCCTGGGTGGCTTTTGACATTCTACCCCCGGGCTGCTGTCTTAGGTGTGACTCTGTTGGAGCCAAGTATCTGCAGTGGGGTCTGAAATTTACACACCATAAAAGAGATGGAGCAAACATGTGGAGGCTTTTTTTTTTTTTTTTTCAGGTTTCTATAAAGGATTTCAACTTCCTCATGAATTATCATCCTGTAGGGTGATGATAATAGCAAACCCTTACGTGGGGATGGCTCTGTGTGCCGGGCACTCTTCTCAGAGCATGAGATATATGGACCATTTAATCCTCACACATCCTAGGAGGGAGGACTGTCAGGATCCCCATTTAGCAGGTGAGCAACCAGTGACAGAGACTTAAGTCATTAGCCCAAGGCCACGTGGTGAGCAAAGAGAGTTGATTTGAAGACTGGTCATCTGACTCCAGAGTTCATGCTCTTTACTACTAAGCTAAACTGTGAGAAATAAAATTGAACTTGCCAATTAAAATTTTGTATACATCGTAGATTTAAACAGTCTCTTCCAGATAAAGTCCATCTCTTTTGGGTAAATGCTTAGTCAAGTCCTCGAGTCTATGGGAGAGGGTCCCCTGGTGGCCATGCTGGCCCCTGGGTATCTGGGGACACCCACTGCTGAAAGTGTAGCTGAGAAGCCCCGTGGTCCACTCTCTGTTGGTCTCTTTACCTGGCTGGTCTGGCACTGGCAGCGTCTTGCAGTGGGCTCTGTTGTGCCACAAGAGAGTGGCCATGAGTGTTCACTCTTCTGCAGCCTGCTGTCACTGAGGGTCCTGTGGAGGTAGGTCCACTCCCCAGCTCAACCATCCACTCTCT